>NC_068937.1:120174716-120394549 GCF_016801865.2 Culex pipiens pallens
AACACATAGAGAGCATGGAAGTGATTCTTGGAATTTGCTAAATTGCGTGAAATTTTAATTTTTTTTAGATTGCGACCGTATGCGAACCTGTAGACCGTAAATGTAGCTGCCCAATTCAACGTGTGCTCTATTAGAGAGTAGAGTTGGTTTGAAATGCACAGAAAAAAAATGATGGTAATATTTAGGGTTAGTTAAATTTCACGATTTGGCGGACAGCGTGAAATCCGCGAAATTTGGCTTTTTCCGCGAAATCCCGTGAAATTTTATGTTTGTGTGAAAATGTAACGATTTTTCTCGAAATAATTTATCAAACTCAAAAAGGAATGGAATTAATCTTATGCACTACTATAAAATTAAGCGAGTGAATACCCTGGTTTGATTACTTATACAGGGTGAGTGATTTTTGACAATTTCGTTGACGGCGTGAAATTCGTGAAATTTATCAATTTTCTCAAATCATTTTTTTAAAATGACAACATAACCCTTTCATGCCTGAATTTAATAAAAAAATAGTTAATGATGGAAAAATGATTCTTATTATAAATTATAGGCTAGTTTTAGAAATTTTGATATTTGGGTCATATACACTTATCAAGCCTGAAAGAAAAAAAAATCATCCAAAAAGACTATTTAATTAAACTTTATTAGTTTTCAATTACAAAGCTTGAATATATATGTGTGTCAAGTTGATATGAACCATTTGAAGAAATGTTCAGAGTTTTGAATTTTATTAGAATTGTTCGGATGAACCAGATGAAAACTAATTTTTGTAGCAGCTTTACAGACAGCTCAAAAACTGTAAATATATTTTTTAAATTAATTACTGTTTACATTTCCTTCAATCTCCATACTCACTTAAATAGTCTTCCTCTTTCCTACAAATCACGACTCCTTCCTCTCCTCATTCCTCCTTATCCTTCACCTTTCCGTTCACCTTTTCCTATAGTTTTGTGTATTTTATTAATATTTGTTTGTGTTTCTTTTCAGGTAAACTTACAGGTTATCACCGCGGTACGATTTAGCACCAACTGACGGTACGGTAGTGGCGCAGTTTCCCGGACGTCTTTCGCAGCTGAGTAAGTATTTTGAAGTTAATTTCACATTCAATCTCACTAATTTTCAACTACTTCTTTACTTACAGGTGTGCCTGATGCGAGCAAGTTCAATAAACTCAACTTCTACAGCGTCTACACAATTTTTCCCCTACTTATCCGAAAAGCTAAACTAAGCACAAAGTTCTCACTTTTCCTAATAATTCGCGATGGTGACTTGCCCAGCATGGTTTCTTGTGACTGGGTGTCACACACGCACTTTGTTTTTGTTTTCTCTCTTCTTCGCGCGCACGTTGACAGTTTCGGTGGGATTCGCCGATTACACCGTCGGCCCTCCACCGTCTGGCAGTGCACCCATCTCAGCGGTCGTAACACCCCAGCCCGTAACATCCGTCGGGCCGTCCGGTGCGTCGGATTTACCTAGAACCTCCATCACCGCTGCATTCACCGTTCTTCGTTCATCTTCTTGCTCCTGCGACACCTTGGCGCCATCCAGGTTGGTCGCTTTCCCAACGTTTCCAGTCGTCGCCTTCTGCAGGTTCTCCTCGGAGATCGTGCAGTCTCGGTCGACATCTTGAAGCACCGCATCTGGTTCACTTCCGTGTTCTAATCCGCCGGCCATCGTCCCGGAGATCCAGGGTTCGCTCGTGCCACCAGCGATCAACTCCGCGTAGGTTCCCGCCGGCCGGTTCCTTCGGCCGATCATTTCTTCCAGCCGACTATCCTTAGCCACAGCACGGCTGCTGTACAGCGCCGACAGTTCCTCAGCTTGCAACTTGTGGTGGCTCATCCACAGTTCCAGATGCTCCGTAGACAGAAACCAATTGTTGCCACCGGTTGAGCTCACCGTAGAAATCCACCCTTGCATCCGCGTGAATCGTGGCCACGCGCGTCTTACCTCAGCCTTCCGCTGCAGGCCGTTTTTACCTTCTGCGTCTCCGAGTCTCGGTCGAAAAGCTGTCACGCCTACGACCAACGGGATGGTCGCCGCATCGTTCGCGATCGCCGAAATTCCTCCATGTCGCTGACCCGGACCCGTTCCAAATATGATCGCACTGACGAAACCCTCGGGCGCGCTGACGCTGACCGCGCTTACGACCGGAAGAGCTTCCGGAATGTGAAGCTTCCCGCGAACATTGCTTTGGCAGCGATACTCCAGCCGATCCTTCACGCCGTCACCGATCTCCCATCTTGCGACGATCTTGAAGTGCTCGTCGTCGAACAGCTTTCCGATTTCTCCGCAGAACCGCAACTGGTGATCGTAGCACTTTAGTTGTTGTAAGTTGGCCCTGCTCGGACTCGAGCTGATCTTCTTTCGACAGTAGAGTGTTGCTTCTTCTAACTGTCTTCTTCTTCTTCTTGTCCCGGCTTTTGTGTCCGGATTGATTCTTGACGGAAGGTTCGTTGCTTCCGTCTTCTTCTTTGCCCAGTGCCGTTCCTCCCCGTCCGGGAGTACGCTAGCTGGGTCTTCGTTCGCGAGTGGATTCTCGAGAGTGAGATCCACCGCCTCCATGTGCTCGCGCTGTTGGACCTTTGCAAGTCCGTTTGGATCCGGACGCTCAGCCCCGCACGCTCCCTTCGGATGGTTTTGTGGCAGCAGTTCCGGACGTTCCCACGTGGGCTGACGCTTCTCGAACACTGGCTCAGACGAATGATTCGGACAGCGTCCAGTATCTTGTGCCGCACCGTTAAGGCAGTGGCGAAGCCCCACAAGGTTTCGTGCGTCCGTCACTCCATGGGCTTTCGAGGATCCTTCTCGCGTTCCAAGAGACTCTGGCCACTGTTCTGGGTCGTTCGGGTAACAAGGAGACTGTCTTGTGAGCCTCCCGCCCGCGGCCAGTTGTGCCTTCTCGAGTCCGGAACACTGCTGCCCCAGCCCGTTTGGACTTCTGCTGACAAATTCTTGCGTTTTCAGCTTCGCCCCGTTCTCGTCGGCGTCTTTTGTGCGCCTTTCCAGACTTCCGTCGCCCTCCTCCACCGTCTCCGACAAGATTTCTTCGCGTTCGTTCGTCTTGTCGGTTCCTGCCGTCTCCTCCATCGCTGTATCAATGAATTGACAGGATGGCAGGAGCTTCTCGCAGCTGAACTTGATCTGCTCCAGCTGCTGGTCGACGAGTGACGACCTTCTTTCGAAAGATCTTTCCAACTCTGCCATTCGCCTTTCGTGGTCCGCCTTCTTCCTTAGCCCGACCTCCAAGGCAACTTCTTGCCGCCGCATTGCCTTCTGGAATGCTTCGGCCATCTTTTCTTCTCTCTTCCGCAGCTCGCGATCGATCTGAGCCTGCCGTGCTGCTAGCTCCAACTCGATCTCTATCTGCTTTTCCCGAAACCAACGATCAGCATCGAATTCTTCCGCGTGTTGTTCCAGCGCTGCCTCTGCGACCTCCGACATGTTCGATTCGGCCACGACAGCTGGCTGTCCGCTTGCTTCTTGCGCTGAACTCGCTGGATCGGATCTGTCTTTGGCTCGGGCGTTTTCCACGTTCCGATGCAAACAACCTTCCGGACAGTACCACTTTTTGTCCGCCGCTGTACTGTACACGCAGCAGGAGTGGTATACCTCGTTGCAATTACAGCAGGTGGTCCTTTCCTCAGCATCGGTGAGAATGCGCCCGCATGCGCCGCAGACTGTCGTTGAGTCGCTCATTGTGGTGAGGTTTCCGAACCCGTATTTAATTTTTGAGTTTGTTCGGATGAACCAGATGAAAACTAATTTTTGTAGCAGCTTTACAGACAGCTCAAAAACTGTAAATATATTTTTTAAATTAATTACTGTTTACATTTCCTTCAATCTCCATACTCACTTAAATAGTCTTCCTCTTTCCTACAAATCACGACTCCTTCCTCTCCTCATTCCTCCTTATCCTTCACCTTTCCGTTCACCTTTTCCTATAGTTTTGTGTATTTTATTAATATTTGTTTGTGTTTCTTTTCAGGTAAACTTACAGGTTATCACCGCGGTACGATTTAGCACCAACTGACGGTACGGTAGTGGCGCAGTTTCCCGGACGTCTTTCGCAGCTGAGTAAGTATTTTGAAGTTAATTTCACATTCAATCTCACTAATTTTCAACTACTTCTTTACTTACAGGTGTGCCTGATGCGAGCAAGTTCAATAAACTCAACTTCTACAGCGTCTACACAATTTTTCCCCTACTTATCCGAAAAGCTAAACTAAGCACAAAGTTCTCACTTTTCCTAATAATTCGCGATGGTGACTTGCCCAGCATGGTTTCTTGTGACTGGGTGTCACACACGCACTTTGTTTTTGTTTTCTCTCTTCTTCGCGCGCACGTTGACAGTTTCGGTGGGATTCGCCGATTACACCGTCGGCCCTCCACCGTCTGGCAGTGCACCCATCTCAGCGGTCGTAACAAGAATCCAACTAAATTTAGTAATATTTTCAATCGGTGTATTAAAAAATTCACTGCTATTGCATTTGCAAGGTATAGTTTTGAAAGAAATTAAAAGAAATTAATTCAAAATAAAATGAAAAGTCTTGTTTATCTTTAAGAATCACATTTTAAAAACATATCAATTTTGTCCTGTTTAATTTTAACTATATGTGTTTATTTAGGTGGATGATTCCCTTGAAAGTTAAAAAATACTACTTTTTTGTTTTCATTTCTCGTTTAGAATAAAATTTTCGATGAAAAATTATATTATTTTAGCTTTATAAGTCGAATATTGTAAGAGCAGTTCAGTAAATGAGAATATGCGTGCCGTACATTTTGTTTCAAAATATATAAATTAAGAGCCCATCCATAAACCAGGAGGATTTTTTTGTGTTGCATTCAAATTTTGTGAAGATTTTTTTAATTTATTAAAGAATAATATATAGTGAAGCATAAAACGTAGTTTCTGTGATTTAAATAAAGGATTTTCCGAGTTATTTTAACATCTTTCAAGTTTCGCGAAATTTGCGTGAAATTATGTGTTTTGAAATTGAGGTCCCCGTGAAATTTGCAATTTTCGAGCGTGAAAAATCACTAAGCCTATTCATCAGGAAATGGTGACAGATTTTGTAGCAAAAAAAAATGATAAATTTTACCCCAGAAAATGATGAATTTTCATCAGTTTTTGATGAATATTCATCAGGTTCACATTTTTACACATTTTTTGTGTAATATTACTCAAAAAAGAGATAATATTCAACCTATCAAATTTTCAACATTCCAAAATTCAACTTTTTTTCCGTGTAGAAATTGGAGAATCAATTGACGCAGTCTATCTTAAATAGGGTACGTTATCCATTAGTGGACCCCTTTCCTATAGTGGACCCTCTGAGGGGTTTTTGATGAAAAAATCAATAAAATCCAAATTTCAAGCGTGCGTGTGTGTCTGCAAATCTTTTATTTGACATGTCCAGCATCATTTAAAACAATGTTGACTGACATTGAATTGTCCTTTTTGCCAAAATAAGTGTTTTGAGTTCGGCTTCTGAAATCAGCCATGGCCACTAGCATTTTCACAACAAAACAGCATTCCTATTTTATGATTGAATCAACTAACCAATCATTTTTTGACTGGTTATTAAACTTCAGTAAGTCGAAATAATGTAAGTTTAATTAACTATACTAAAATAAAGCGAAGAACTGCGCATTTTTAAGCAAAAATCAGGGGGGTCCAATATAGGACAACGAAAATCCTAACTTTTCCAAAAGTGGACCACTGTTAATTTAACATTCAAAAATGAAGAAAACTGTGTATTTAAGCAAAAGTTTCTCTTAAACATACAATAAATGCTTGTTGTTATCAACCTAAACGCATATTTTTTTTTTTTTTCAATTGTGAGTATGAATATAGCTGTTTCATGTTAAAAGTACCAAAAATGCTGAAGCGGTATGAATTTATAATTAATAAAAAACTATAGTTAATTGTTCCTAACTGAAGCATCATAATCAAAGTTTGAAATGATATTTTATAATAAGGCTGGTACAAATATTTTTAAAAGTTTTTGTCACCCCCCCCCCCCCCCCCCCTTCAAAATCATCCCGAAAAATCAGGGGGCAAAAAAAATATTTTTACAATAATCTTCAAAATTTCAATGAAAATTCAAGTGCAACCAGCTGAAATCAAATTAAAATACATTCTTCTGCGTTTAAAATCATTTTTAGCATGTTTGGGATTATTAAAAAATCTTAGGATTTTTCGAAAATTTTCGATGCAAAATCTTTTTTTTCGATACAATTTTAGTTTTTGTCAGATCTTAGATTTTTTGAAAACTAATGATTGCAAAACAACTGAACTAGTGTAAAATGCATTTTAAAACACTTTTTTCATTTAAATGTGAAGACTATGGCTTGTTATTCAATTTTTTATTTTTTTTATTTTTTTTGCCCCCCCCCCTTGACCTCGGCCAGGGCCGAGGGACAAAAACTTTTTAAATATTTGCATCGGCCTAATAAATCAATAACAAAACATTTTTGCCTTCCTCACCTCACTGAGGCAAGGCTATAAAATCACTCGAAAAATGAACTTCTTAAATACGACTCCTAGATATACCTTCACGTATACCTATCGACTCAGAATCAAATTCTGAACAAATGTCTGTGGGGATGTGTGTAGACATGATTTTTTTTCCACACGATTATCTCAGAACTGGCTGAACCGATTTTGGCCGGATCCGCCTTATTCTGTTCGTTTTGGGGTCCCCTAAGACCCTATTAAATTTTATTCTGTTTAGTGAAGTACTTTTAAAGTTATGCCATGAAAAAGTTTTTTTGTAGCTACAAAAAAGGGTGATTTTTGCATAACCTCAAAGGCCGGGTCTTTTTGCTTACGCGCGAGAGTCGCAGCATGCGTAGGGATTTTGGTCTGAGCGGGGGATTGGCAGCCACACCCCCTTGCATGCATATCGCCCGGTTGCCACATTGCTTAAGCAGTGTCTGCGTCTCTTCTGGAAAAAATCTGTATAAATTATGTTGCTGAATACATCATTTTGTCTCGACAAAGATTTACACGAACTTTTTACTGAAATATATAACTCATGAGACTTTTCTCCTTTATTTTGGAGAGTTGGTAAAAAAAAAGAATTGAAAATTGCTGTTGAAGTAAAATCAATAATTATTAAAAAAAATGAAAAAAATAAATAAAAAAAACTCTTTAATTAATTTGTAAATACAACCTAAATACAACATGAATGCGAGGAAGGCACCAACCACCTTAAGGTGGATTAAGTAACGTTTTGAAAATAAACATGCGTAGTTTTATCAGCAGCTGTAAACAAATCTATTGTTTTGTTTCGGTCAACTATTTATGAAATTTATATGTAAAAATGTGCATCAAAATTACTATTTTTTAAAATCATTTTAATGTTTTTATTGTTTTTGAAACGTTTCCTTTAATCTTTTTTGGAAATAAATTTGTTTTATGCTGTTAGGTTTTTTGTTGTTTTAAGCCAAATTTGATAACAAAACATATTTGTTTATGATGGAAAATCCATCTTTCATTCATTATATCTATCATAAGACCTTCACCATGCATCAAAACACCAAATATCGGTTAAATTTGGTATAAAAATAATAGTTTTGCTATTGTGGACCCGGGTCCACGATCGGATTATGGACCCGGGTTCACTATAGGAAAAGGGGGTCCATAACAGGAAAAAAAACTTTTTTTTTCAAATGGCTATTTTTCTACTCAAAAACAAATTACTGATGGAACAAATAGTCAAAATTGTTCAAAAGACTTCAGATTTCATTGTTTATGAAAAAGTGCTTAAGAGCGAGTCCACGAGCAAAGCATACCCATCTCGCATCGACCTCACCAATCTGCCTGAAATTTTCAGGAGTTGTTTGTACATATAAAACTAGCATCTGGCCAAAATATGAGCTCTCTAGGTCAACGGGAAGTGGGGCAAATCGGGACACAAAGTTTGAAGGTTCAAAAACGTCAAAAATCGTAAAAAGGCTATAACTTGGGCAAAATTCAATTTAATTTAAAAATTCAAAATGCATCTGAAAGGGCTTAAAAAATGCAACAAAATGCAGGATAGAGCACCCCAATTGGTTAAATCTAAAGGGAGTTATTGACATTTTAGTGAAAAAATAGCATAATTTTCAAACTCAAATAAAAAAGTGTTCCATCCAGATATCAACTCGGTTTGACCTGCAGCTTGTAGGGGACATCTGAGACTACCATCTGAGACTGAGAACGCTTTGGGTAAGGCAGTTTAACATATTAAATAGACACTTTTACTTTTAGTGAATTTTTTGGTTGTAAATTTTTGCTCGGGGGACCCCTTAGATCCCATTTTCTGATGATAATTTTATCATATTCGTGTTCCTGAGACAATTTCACAATAGAAACATGCATAAAAATGTTTGTTTTCATCCATTTTAACCCTTTAAAAAATGAAAGTTAAAAAAAATCTTCGATTCACATTTATTGAAATTCAAGTTCGTTTCCAAGGATACTAGATGACACCAGAAAAAAAGCAGCATCTCAATTTTTTTTAACTTTCATTTTTTAAAGGGTTAAAATGGATGAAAATAAACATTTGTATGCATGTTTCTATTGTGAAATTGTCTCAGGAACACGAATATGATAAAATTATCATCAGAAAATAGGATCTAAGGGGTCCCCCGAGCAAAAATTTACAACCAAAAAATTCACTAAAAGTAAAAGTGTCTATTTAATATGTTTAACTGCCTTACCCAAAGCGTTCTCAGTTTCAGATGGTAGTCCCAGATGTCCCCTACAAGCTGCAGGTCGAACCGAGTTGATATCTGGATGGAACACTTTTTTATTTGAGTTTGAAAATTGTGCTATTTTTTCACTAAAATGTCAATAACTCCCTTTAGATTTAACCAATCGGGGTGCTCTATCCTGCATTTTGTTGCATTTTTTAAGCCCTTTCAGATGCATTTTGAATTTTTAAATTAAATTGAATTTTGCCCAAGTTATAGCCTTTTTACGATTTTTGACGTTTTTGAACCTTCAAACTTTGTGTCCGGATTTGCCCCACTTCCCGTTGACCTAGAGTGCTCATATTTTGGCCAGATGCTAGTTTTATATGTACAAACAACCCCTGAAAATTTCAGGCAGATTGGTGAGGTCCAAACGACGTCCCATACAAAGGGGTATGCCCTGTTCGTGGACTCGCTCTTAAAATATTGAAAAACTGTGAAAAATGCGCGTCGGCTCTACTAGGGGGTCCACTAATGGTTAAAATACCCTATATACATTTTTGCAGGAGCCGGGACCGTGGTGTAGGGGTAAGCGTGATTGCCTCTCACCCAGTCGGCCTGGGTTCGATCCCAGACGGTCCCGGTGGCATTTTTCGAGACGAGATTTGTCTGATCACGCCTTCCGTCGGAAGGGAAGTAAATGTTGGCCCCGGACTAACTTAAGAAAGGTTAGGTCGTTAGCTCAGTCCAGGTGTAGGAGTCGTCTCCCTGGGTCCTGCCTCGGTGGAGTCGCTGGTAGGCAGTTGGACTAACAATCCAAAGGTCGTCAGTTCGAATCCCGGGGTGGATGGAAGCTTAGGTGTAAGAAGAGGTTTGCAATTGCCTCAACAATCAAGCCTTCGGACACCTAGTTTCGAGTAGGAATCTCGCAATCGAGAACGCCAAGGCAATGCTGTAGAGCGAATAATTTGATTTTTTTTGACATTTTTGCAGGCTGTGGTGAGCAAATGGAAACTTGTCGCTTAATTTACACATTTTGACCATATTTTGACCTCACCATCAGATGGCAGAAGTTATTTTGCAATGTTATTGCTAGTTATATTCCAAAGAACCAATCATTAACAATAACACATCGATTACTTTTGAGTACAGAACATATCATGCAGGGATTCTTTTTTTTTTCTTATATCATCGAATCTGCAAGATAAATTCTGCTCGAGTTCTGTGTGATAACTTCGGCTGGATTTTTGTAAGATAGCTTTCTGCAACATAACATCAGCTTAATTTCTACAAGATAACTTCAGGTCAGTTTTTGCAAGATAACTTTCTGCAAGATTTTTTTACAAAATAACTTTATCTCGATTTCTGCAAGATAACTTCAGGTGAGTTTTCGTAAGATAACTTTCTGTAAGATAACTAGCGTTCTAAAGTTATCTTGCCGAAAGTTTTCGTACAAAAATCGACCTGAAGTTATCGTACAAAAAATCGAGCTGATGTTTTCTTGCTGAAAGTTTTATTTTTATTTATTTGCGTTTAAGGACCACTTA
Organism: Culex pipiens pallens; assembly: GCF_016801865.2. NCBI lineage: Eukaryota > Metazoa > Arthropoda > Insecta > Diptera > Culicidae > Culex > Culex pipiens. Next base: position 120,184,946 of record NC_068937.1, read on the forward strand.
ACTCAAGAGTCATTCGAGTCCGATCTTGCTGAAAGTAATTTTACGACAAATCAAGCTGAAGTTATCTTATAAGAAGTTTTCTTGCAGAATCGATGATCTTAGAGAGAGAAAAAAATACATCGCTGCAGATAACTTCCAGACATTTTTTTAAAGGTCCTATACTGCCCATGCTCGCATATATGTCCCATATGCAAAAACAGCAAGCTGAGAAAAACGCATTTGAAGTTTGTCCCACACATAAGTTTTTTGGTTAAGTTTTCGCGAAAAAACTGGATTTCCTCCTGATATCAAGAACAAAGTACTGGATGTAGAGTACACGATTTTGAACCAAACTGCATCAATGACTCAAAAACGTAAAAATGCATATGGGACATTTATGCCATTAGGGGCAGTATAAAATTATGAAACACAATAAGTTATAAGACCTTATCAAAATAATTCTTATTATTTTTTAATTCTTCATACTTTTCTCATATTCATTTTTTTCTCTTAAGGATCTTATTCAAATTGAAATATAATCAGATTTGGTTAACCTCCAGTATTAAAAATGACCCCAAAAATAAACAACAAACTAATCTTCACTCCGGAAAAAAATGACTCCTCTGGGTGACAAACTATGCACCTGAGAATTAGGATCAACGTGAGCCTGCTGGAGTCGCCCAGTAGGGGAACTATACCCTTTCTCAGCCTATTTCTATTATCGGCCTATCAACACTTTGATCATGAATTACAGCTTATATAAAGTGTTTTTGACTGTTCCAAAGTAATAAATAGCTCAAATAAAAGTGAGCAAGCAACTCTCCATTTTTGAAACATCTGAAAATGTTGATTTAATAGCAGAAATGGCAAAAGTGATGAGAATTGGTCGAACGGCTTAGTGTGATTAAAATGGGTATATTTCCCCTATATACGGATAAATCTTTCGGTGCTTTATTGCATTTCGCAATGGGGAACAAAGTTATGCCACAAAACCAAAGCCACCAGCCAGGAGCTTCGCTCGGTTCATACTGCTGAGAGAGATAGGGGTTTGTGCGGTTTCGTGGCCATGTTTGGGAAAGCTTTGAGTTTTTTTTTGTTTTGCTCATTTTGTGTGATTTCTCAATGCACTTTGAGTAATGCAATAGATTTTGTGCTTAACTCAAGGGTAGGCGAAATAAGCCGTTAATAATTTGAGCAATGAATCTCGTTCCACTAAACAGCAGTAATATTAATCCCTCCCTAGCAATTGTCAACCGAGACGGTCTCGTTAAACAGCTGAGGGAAAAATTAATTTTCATACTTTGCGTTGCATCTTTTAAAAAGCGAGTTTCTTCGCTCCTCAAGCTTTTGCCTTGCAGTCCTGCTGCTTCAGCAACCGTGAGATAAACGGGTGCAATTGCTTCGCTAAAGCTGAAATTAATTATTCGTGGACAACGAGCCAAGAGCAAAAGTCTGTTCTCTCAGAAAAAAAAATCATTTAAAATTGTGGTGCTGATTGACGGCGTTGCCATAAAAAAAATTCTTTGATTTTCCAGAGAACTTCTACGCAAAGACCGTTTCTGTATCAGCTCGAGCGAAATTCCACCGCAGGACATCTTCGTTCTTCTCTGGCAAGGCTACTGATTACAGTTCTGGGGAATGGAAACGTTAACGATTTACCACCACCAGAGAAAACTAAGATCAGGGAGGAGGATGAATTCTCATCCACACTTAGGCAAAGAGCTCTATATCGCCATTCGGAGCATTGGAATCGGTCCTTAACCCATCAGGCAGTGCCCGACAGTCGTCAAAAGTCACGTACCAGTGATGGAGTTTCGTTTGGTAGATAGAGTAGAGGACATTCAACTGCACAGAGATGACAACATCAAATTATTATGAATAACAATTAGCATCGTCAGTTTTCCCAGCTTCGGCAGAAAGGATTCGTGATTCTTGATATAATCTAATAAACTGGACCACAAAGTTGCATAACGAAGGGCTGATGATCTGGTATGATGGTCAGTAATAATTACCGCAAATAACTGATATGGTGCCCATGAGTCAATTAGAAATATGCATCAGATAAAATTTCAATCAAGTAAATTGGATTTTATTTAGTCTTTGACATTCAGTCGTGAAAAAAATATTATAGATAAATCTAAAAATACTATTGGGGGAACAAAAATTTAATTTTCAAAAACAGAATATAGGAACATAAAACAAACTTATTTAAAGGAAACAACACACACAGTCTAAAACGTTTCGAAAAAATCCAATGTGATTGATGAATCTAACCACGACAAAAAAAAATCTTGCGACATTTTGACCCAAACTATTAAACTGTCGTTTGCAAATACCAAGCAATTTTTCATCTTGATGCACAAAACGACTTTTCGTACTGTCAAAGTTTTCATCAACCAAGTTTTTATGCTTATTATGGGAAAAATAAAACACTGCTCTAAATCTTTTTGCTCTCGGAAAATTTAGCGCCAAGGAAACATATGACTTCCGCAAGCTGCTTTGGCCAAAGTAATAAGGGTTATTTCAACGCCGCACAAACTTCTTCTTCCCTTCTTGAAAGTGTACACAATCTGTCGGAATAATTCCCTTCCCCAACCCTACTCCGAGTCGCTCGTAAATATTTCCGCGGGTTGCCCGTAATAACCTTCTCGTAAAGAATTACGTTTAAAAAAAAACTTGCTCCAAATAATAAAAATCTCGCGAGCGAAGCAAAATTAAATTAATCCCCAACGGAGCTCCCTGGACCACCCGCGCTCAACCGGTTCGCTTCCTGTTGAATAATTCCACCAGACGTTAGTTTTGAACTGAAAAGGGGGACCCCGTGCGCCTCAAACATAAAGCATATCGGACCTGCTGCTGCTGCACCGAAGAGTCAAGCATTTAAATTACAACGAGCTGAACCTGGGAAGGGCACCTGGGTTGGATTTCAAAACCGTCGTCCCAACTTTTCCAAGAAGCCATTAAATTTTATTCGATGACGTTATGACGTCTGCCGGCCATTGCGAGCCAAATATTTCATTAGGGCACAAAACCAAAAAGTAAAAATTTGGGATTATTCCGCTATTCCATTCATTAGTACACTCCCTACATGCCCTCCAAGAATCAGATTGATAGCAAACAATTTCCTATTGAAAAAATAATAAAATACAAAAGGGCACATAAAAATGTTCACTCCAAACCAGAAAAAAAAGTTCAATTGTGCCCTTTTCTTTTTCGTTAGTTTTTCGTGGTTAAGGAACTTTCTATGTTATAAAGTGAACTTTTCATACATTCTTAACAGTAATTCACTTCAAAACAAAGTTTGGTTTACGTTTCACCAAGGATTTCTGCAGAAAAAAAAATTCGTCGAAAAACAATATTTAATACGGCCCGCGGCTGCTGTTCAATACACTTTTGAAGAAGGCCCATAAACATCATTAAAAACAACAATCAGGTGACAGCGCTTTAGTGCCCTTTCAGTTCTCTTCGAAATTGCATTTAGAAAGGGCCCATTATGAACAACAGTTGGAAAGTTAAAAGGGCCCAATAACGAGATTTTTTAAAATTATGAGTTTTATTGCGAAAATCAACATAAATTAAGAAGCATTAAAGCAGAGTTGAGGATAATGATGTGTTTTATCGTACCATCGTATTGCCAGCGATTTTCTCGAATCGCGATTTTTGGTTTTGTGCCCTAATGAAATGTTTGGCTCGATTTGGCAGTTGATTTTTTCGGGGAAATCAGGGCTGAAGTTGTCTTTTGGAGGTCTGTGAGAGATGCGAAGACGCGTGGTTGAATTTTTGTGTTGCTTTTGTTTTATTTGTCTTGATTTTTCATGTTTATTTTCATTTCGTCGCCATCGTGCTAACTTGTCGTACGTGCATTTTGGGCCAAATTGAGTTGAGAACGCCATTTTGTGCAGCTTACAATGCCTCACCTTTTGACTTTCACAGATCCCCAAAATTCGATTTCAATTCTAAGATATTCAACAAAAACCGAAAAAACTCCGTGCATTTTTGTCACTTTACATATGAAAGTAGTTTCAATCTTGTCGTGCTACATGAAAATTGATGTAAGTGCGACAAAAGGCCAAAGGGATTTCAGGCCAGGAAAGTCAGGATGCGTTTGTCGCACGTACAAGCTAGACTACCGTAAACATTTGTAATTATAACTCGGGACTCCAGCAACCAACTTCAACCAAACTTTGGGACAATGCACAGAATGGTCAGCCAAACAAAACGTGTTTGTTATTGTTTACATTGCGTGCTCTCGTTTTTTAATATTCAAGGTCAAACATTAAAACGCGTTTTTCTCGGAACGTCAAAATGGCGGGTGCGACAAGATAGCACGACGACGTCGATTTCTTTTGCTTCGCTGTTCGTGAAGTCGATTGTGGGCAGCGGGACCACGCGTTTGCTTCGCAGGATCGATCATGTTCTTAGGCCGTCCAGTTTCTCGCTAGCAATGACAATATTTGGTTTGGCTGATTGGGTTCGTCGAAATAATTGTATTACAAAACAACATATTATTTCATTACTTACGCGGCTTATGTTTGTACCTTTTTTATTTTTAATGTTTCCAAATTCATAGAAATCAATATTGTATTTCAGTTTTGATATTAAGTAATCAAGCTATCCAATTTATTGAAGAGCCAACCGTCTATTATGTACTCATCTTACTAACCCCTCAAATACTGATGACACTCTACCGGAGACGCAACTGATTTAGTTAACTCCACCATGCAAGTATCGGAATAATCTTCCCATCCACTTCCCCGGGATCTTACCACAGGTGGTGGCCGGCACCGTGATTGATCAGCATGATAAGGGGCCTTTGAGAGTTGCGAAGTGGTGATGATTGGTTTTCATCTGTGGTCCATGGAACAATTTTCAAAGGTCCTGGTCAATAACGGAGCAGCAACTACGGGTAGACACCAATGCTATGCTATGCTATACTTAATCAGGGTTGTCTTTTGAGTTTGGTTTTGCATAAAGTTTGGACACTAAAATGATTGACATAATAAAATAAAATAAAATCGGCAATACTTCAACCCTGCACAATAAGTCCAAATTTGGGGACAACAAGGCACCAGACTTTTTGCCAATTAAAATCGATCATCGCCGTGCCAGTTGCCCAAGGGGCTGACCGAATGCCGGACCGCCTTTCCACAACGTTAAAAGAGTTAAGCACTTGAAACGGTGAACCATAAATCACGGCGCTCGACTTAATTAAGAAACGAAATTCCATTGCGGTTGAACCGCTCGCTCGTCGGAGAGCTTGCTCTTAATTTGTCATTTCGTTTTCGAACAAAGACGTTTGGAAAACAAAAGACGTATTAGCTTTTGCGATACATACATTCAGATCGATTGAAACTTAATTAAGTTTTCCACCCAAACAATACAGCCGCGTAAAGTTTGCCCAATGTTTTCCAACACCGAGTTAGCGCAGTGTGAGGAAAGCTTGAGAAATCAATCGAATCACCGAGGCTGCTCCAGTTTTGCCGAAGCTTTCATCAATAATTAAATTAATTCGCTTACAGCAAATGCCCATCCACACGTAGGTAAAACAGCGAAGAATCACGCCTTATGATTTGGTAACCCTTGGCTCGTTTAACCTACGAGTTACGGGCTGCCAACCGCTAGATTTGCCTTGCATGCAAGTTGTAATTTTTTGCATGCCACAACGAGGAACGCCATTTGATTCAAAACTAGCTGGATCTAGTTCGTTCAAGGGTTAACGCTTGAACGGTGCAACAAAGAAGATAACATCTAATATTTAATTAAATGTTGCACTTTCCCCCTCTCCGTTGTTGCATTGTTAAGGTACAATACCTGACGCTTTCAAGAAGCAACTTGAGCAAAGTTTGAGCAAAGTTCGAGCCAGCAGGATCAGTTTCATCGGCGAACAAAGCCGTCACACGACGACGCCCGGAAAGGAATAGTTTTGTCCGGGAAAACCCCATGAACCAATTTGTACTTTGCCATTCTTGGTTGGCAATTGTTTTCGGTGGGGCTCCTTTTCGAAACCAGTGTATGGAGTGCGGTTGGAGCGTATTTATCTTACACGGAGAATTACAAATTCATTTGCACACAGAGCGGTTTTAAGAAGTGTGTCTTTTTTTTTATTTTTGAGTAGTGATTGATTTCAAATATACAATTTTGTATTTTTTAAACTTCTACACGCAAAAAAAATGAGTTCACGTAAACGTGAACGGAGTTCATGCCAGCGGGAACCAGGGAGAAACTGTTCAACTTTAATGGTGCAAAATTCAAAGCCCTGCCAAAGTGAAATGACATTCTCAGTACTATCTTACAATCTCTAGTAAACGTTTAAAGCTTTTTTTAGTTTTCTCTTTTCACATTCTGTATTTTTGCACTATTAGGTATCTACTGGTCAATAAAAAAATTATAATCGAAGCCTTCGGTATATATACAAATCTTCTCAGAACTTGTCTTTTCTTGTTTGCCTCGTCTCTCATTCTTATTTCTTAATTTTCAGTCTTCTATACTTGTTTTCTCTAATCTATTCTACTTTTGCTTTGACAATTCACCCGTTCTTCTCATGGCTTCTGTCTAGTTTCCAGCGTTCCGGTAATGACATCAATAACATCTAAACTACAAACAATGAGGTGCAATTGATTTCAATATTACTGCCATAAATTGCAGCCACTATAATGCCGCCCTCAAGCTTCCAGCTCACCATTGGCACATCCTCGGTCGACGCGGACATCAATCTCGCCGTTTAGCCTCATTATGGTCCCGCGCCACTGACTTCCAGTCTACACAACGACGCAGTGTTTGAGTGAAAGCTCAGCTTGGGAGAGGCGCTTTTCTGCAACGTAGTCCTTCAAGGAGCACCAACTTCGCCTTGGCTAACGGGCTCGAAATGATGACAAACGACAGTCCTTCTCCTTCTGCTTATAGCTGAGGTGGGGGATTGGGGAGTCACTTGAAAAATTTCACTCAATTTTGCTGAGCTTGAAAATAAAAGCATCAGCTTAAGTCTGCAGGAACTTCCTGAAGATGCACTTGCCCAAAATCAACGCCCCGGGTGTTCATCTTAGTTATTTGGAGGAAATCTTTTCAACGGTCGATATTGTTTTTCATTTGAATATTTGTCAAATAAAACCATGATATACCTAATTGCCCTTTTTGTGTCTGGCAACTAAAGATTGAAATTTTATGCAACAATTGCAACATTTGCATAGTTACGACAAGAGATTTCGACAAATTTCATCCCATCCCAAAAATTGGAAGCATGCTGCAACCAAAACTATTTCACAAATTGGAAAATCCCACCCAGCAAGACCAAGCACGCGGAAAATTAGCCCACAAGAACCATTATTAAAATGATGAGCAACTGCTACTGAATCTTTGCTGAGCTTGGGGTTTTCGTAGGCTCTTTAGTAAGTAAAAAAACTCTGCAGTCGCGCACGCGGAAACAGTTTTCTTTCTGACGTGTTACGAAACCAAAACAACCTACTAAACGAAGTGGAAAACTGATGGAAATCAGCTGCAGCATAATGCCAACTTGCACACAAACTGTTAAATCTGCTAACAAAATGGGAAATTGAATTTGGCAGTTGCAGTTTAAGATGTTTTTGGTTCAAACTTTTGTTTCCCTGCTTGATTTTTTTTGCCATCACGTTAACATAACAAGTATCGAAAAGTAACACTTTTCAATACAAGTGCTGAAAAGTTCATTTCAGTACTGTTATTTTTGGCGACGATAATTAAGCCAACTCGACATTCCAGAAACCAAAATTTTAGTAATCATACAGAAAAAGACAAAAAAAAACTTTCAATAGAGCAGTTTATTTTTAAATTTCAAGATGAAATCATAAAAAAGTTTGATGTTGCCAACATTTGTTTTCATTACAATTGAAAATAGAAAAAAGCTCGTTACTTATACTAACGTATAAGTCTCTGAGTCATTACTTGTCGATAATCTTAGCGTCCGAAGATAACTTTAACCACGGTGCTCAAAATACCGTTATTATGAAAAAAAATATGCACTCCTAGATTTTGGGGTCTATCGATTCCTTACACCATAGCGCATCTCTGTGCAAAAAATAAAAACATTCGCTGATGTAGTTTTCGAGATACAGCCCTTTTAAGATGTTACATCCGATTTTTAATAAGAAAACCAAAACAATCAATACAATTTCAGCACGTTAAAGAATATGCATTTCGAGATAAAGGTGTTTTTTGCTTCATATGACTGTCAAGTATCTCTGGGCCAAGTTTCAGAAGGATTGCTGATGTAGTTCTCGAGATCCCGAGCAGGGGTAAATAACACGGGAATACCAAATTTTGGTATTACTTGGGCAAATAACAGCGACCAAAATGTGCCCTTGGTTGCCCAGTAATAGATGGTAAAATACCATGAAATCATACCAAAATCTTGTATGTGTAAGGGCACAACAATACCAAACCATGTTATTCCAAGGGTAAAATAATACCTCAAAATAAAACCATTTCAATACCAAGTTGAGGTCTTCTGGATTTTTGGATATTGCTTGAATACCAAAACTTGGTATTGCCATGGTTTTATTTTTAGGTATTCCCGCGCCCTTGGAAAATCATATTTTGGTATTTCTGTGGTCTTTCACATACATGATTTTGGTATGATTTGATGGTATTTTACCATCTATTACTAGGCAACCAAGAGCACATTATGGTCGCTGGTATTTGAACAAGTAATACCAAAATTTGGTATTTTCATACCATTTTTAGTGCAGCAGTTGCAGTTAGTGAAAAAACGGAAATTATTCATATGCAACAGCAAAAATCTACTCACCTGATGATTCCATGTTGTTATTAGTGATATTCTTCACCACACCGAATGCATTTGTCATTGATGAACGGCCTGTGCTTGAAGTTCTTGAAGCTTCTGAAACAAGATTGAAAAATAAGTATTATTAAAATGAAACTGAATTGAAATTCACCAAAATTCATCAATCTGTCGATTGACTCGTTTTTCAAAGTATTTGGTTATCCCGACTTAGAGATATTTCAACGTTTTTGAAAAAAAATATTAGTGGGTATATCACACTAATTTTTAAAATCATCTTTAACATTTTTGGGTTTCAAGTCATTTTAGTGCAAAATTAATTAACTCTTAAAAATTTTTTAACAAATTTCCCATAGTTTCAGAGAAAATTGATGAAACCTTTCAATAATCAAATAATACAAAAATGTACCATCCTGACTTAGAAAATTTTCCACAATTTCAAGTCATTTCTGTAGGGGGTATATCAAAAATGTTTAAAATAAAGTTTGAAATTTCCGGTTTTGAATGAAAGCATTCGCTTTGAGACATGATTTTAGCGCAAAATTAATTATTTTGTCAAAATTGGTCAAAATTTTCCCATAGTTTCAGAGGAATTTGATAAAACACTTTAATACCAAAATAATACCAAAATGTGCCATCCTGACTTAGAATATTTTCCACAATTTCAAGTCATTTCTATAGGGGGTATATCAAAAATGTTTAAAATCAAGTTGGAAATTTCCGGTTTTGAATGAAAGCATTCGCTTTGAGACATCATTATAGCGCAAAATTAATTATTTTGTCAAAATTGGTCAAAATTTTCCCATAGTTGCAGAGGAATTTGATAAAATACTGTAATACCAAAAGAATACCAAAATGTGGTGTTCGATCATTGACAAATTCTGCAATTTTGCAATATCAAAACAATACCTTAAATTGGTATGATACCACATTTTGCTCTTGCATAATCCTTAAGACAAATTTTAAAGGGTCCAGGAATACCAAAATTTGGTATTGATACCAGAGAAAGGTATTATTACGCATTTCCCTTGTTATTTACCCATGCTCGGGATACAGCCATTTTAAAATGTTATTTCCGATTTTTTCAAAGAAAATCCATGAAATCAATACAATTTCGGCACTTTAAAGAATATGCAATTCGAGATAATGATGTTTTTGCTTCATATGACTGTCAAGTATCTCTGAGCCAAGTTTCAGAAGGTTTGCTGATGTAGTTCTCGAGATACAGCCATTTTAAAATGTTATTTCCGACTTTTTCAAAGAAAATCTATTTAATCGGTGTTAAAAATCGGAAATAGCAAATTAATTCGGCTGTTCCTCAAAAACAACATCAGCAAACCTTCTGAAACTTGGCCCAGATATACTTGACAGTCATATGAAGCAAAAAACATCATTATCTCGAATTGCATATTCTTTAAAGTGCTGAAATTGTATTGATTTCATGGATTTTCTTTGAAAAAATCAGAAATAACATTTTAAAATGGCTGTATCTCGAGAACTACATCAGCAAACCTTCTGAAACTTGGCCCAGATATACTTGACAGTCAAATGAAGCAAAAAACATCATTATCTCGAAATGCATATTCTTTAAAATGCTGAAATTAAATTGATTTCATGGATTTTCTTTGAAAAAATCGGAAATCACATTTTAAAATGGCTGTATCTCGAGAACTACATCAGCAAACCTTCTGAAACTTGGCCCAGATATACTTGACAGTCATATGAAGCAAAAAACATCATTATCTCGAAATGCATATTCTTTAAAATGCTGAAATTAAATTGATTTCATGGATTTTCTTTGAAAAAATCGGAAATCACATTTTAAAATGGCTGTATCTCGAGAACTACATCAGCAAACCTTCTGAAACTTGGCCCAGAGATACTTGACAGTCATATAAAGCAAAAAACATCATTATCTCGAAATGCATATTCTTTAAAGTGCTGAAATTGCATTGATTTTATGGATTTTCTTTGAAAAAATCGGAAATAACATTTTAAAATGGCTGTATCTCGAGAACTACATCAGCAAACCTTCTGAAACTTGGCCCAGATATACTTGACAGTCATATGAAGCAAAAAACATCATTATCTCGAAATGCATATTCTTTAAAATGCTGAAATTAAATTGATTTCATGGATTTTCTTTGAAAAAATCGGAAATCACATTTTAAAATGGCTGTATCTCGAGAACTACATCAGCAAACCTTCTGAAACTTGGCCCAGAGATACTTGACAGTCATATAAAGCAAAAAACATCATTATCTCGAAATGCATATTCTTTAAAGTGCTGAAATTGCATTGATTTTATGGATTTTCTTTGAAAAAATCGGAAATAACATTTTAAAATGGCTGTATCTCGAGAACTACATCAGCAAACCTTCTGAAACTTGGCCCAGATATACTTGACAGTCATATGAAGCAAAAAACATCATTATCTCGAAATGCATATTCTTTAAAATGCTGAAATTAAATTGATTTCATGGATTTTCTTTGAAAAAATCGGAAATCACATTTTAAAATGGCTGTATCTCGAGAACTACATCAGCAAACCTTCTGAAACTTGGCCCAGAGATACTTGACAGTCATATAAAGCAAAAAACATCATTATCTCGAAATGCATATTCTTTAAAGTGCTGAAATTGCATTGATTTTATGGATTTTCTTTGAAAAAATCAGAAATAACATTTTAAAATGGCTGTATCTCGAGAACTACATCAGCAAACCTTCTGAAACTTGGCCCAGAGATACTTGACAGTCATATAAAGCAAAAAGCATCGTTATCTCGAAATGCATATTCTTTAAAGTGCTGAAATTGTATTGACTTTATGGATTTTCTTTGAAAAAATCGGAAATAACATTTTAAAATGGCTGTATCTCGAGAACTACATCAGCAAACCTTCTGAAACTTGGCCCAGAGATACTTGACAGTCATATGAAGCAAAAAACATCATTATCTCGAAATGCATATTCTTTAAAGTGCTGAAATTGTATTGATTGTTTTGGTTTTCTTATTAAAAATCGGATGTAACATCTTAAAAGGGCTGTATCTCGAAAACTACATCAGCGAATGTTTTTATTTTTTGCACAGAGATGTGCTATGGTGTAAGGAATCGATAGACCCCAAAATCTCGGAGTGCATATTTTTTTTCATAATAACGGTATTTTGAGCACCGTGTTAACGGTTCTATCGTTATCGTTTAGTCCAAGATTTCAAAAAAAAAAGTGTCCAAATCGTTTATGGATTTATCGTTTATGTTCACGATTTAGGCTCCTCAATACATCCGTACGATTTATCCATAACAAATTTTCCTTAACAAATTGGCGACTGTACGATAACAACTTCATATTCTTGGTCCTTTGATGACTTACAACAAAACAAAGGACATTTCACGAATTCAACAACTAAACCGAGTTGCATGACTCGAGCTGGTTCAATTGGACAATCTTTGCTGGAAAGAAGCATCATTAATTTGGCACAATTTTTACCAAAAATACATGAACCAACTCAGCTCTAGCAAATAAACATCGTACCGTCATCTGGGGCAAATTGGGACAGCTGTTTTAGCCTTGTGACTGCACAAAAATTGGTTATTTACAGATTAACAAAACTGGTGCATCGATTTCAAAAATTTCAAGTTTTTGAGTGCTCTAAAACCTGCTGACCCTCTTCAGACTGTAGTCCCGATTCGCCCCAGATGACGGTAGCTCTAAGCTGGTCGCTCTTTTTTTTCTGGGAGACACTTGGCAAACATTTCCTTCTTCCTTCACTTCCGTGATTCCAATAGAGAAGCATTTTTTTAATTAAAGAACTTTGTGCGATTGATGCTGTCACTTGGCAGGACTAGTTTTGCTAGACTGTTTGTTTGCCCTGATGTTCAGCCAGCAAAAAGCAGTTGTAAACATGAACCCAAAACAAGTTTCAACTGTTGGGGACAGTTTTCAGAACTGTAGCGCTGTTGGCAGTGGCACTTTGCAACTTCCTTGCGTGGACTTTTCGTACTTTCCGATTGCATGGTCTTCTCAATAACTGTAATTAACAAAAATATTTTTTCAGGAGGAGGATTTTCAGGAGTGAAAAGTAATTTAAAAATCCAAACATAATCAAAATTAAAAAGCCATCAAACTATTTTTATTGTAATGGATTATGACAGTTGCAAATATTTTTCAAAATTCGATTTTTATTCCTTCTTTTTCGCAACACACCGCAATTTGGATATCTATCCAAAAGCACATAATTCCATGAACAAAAGCTTCCCCACCTAGACAAAAGTTGTCCATAGCAGAAATATCTAGATATCCATCCCAGCGAAAGCTCCCTAACCGGACCGTTTCCCTTCTCAAAAGCTTTCCATTGTACTGCGCAAACTCCTCGATTTCCCCTTCCAGCAGAACGCTCCTCAACGCGTGGTGGCACCATCTGGTGCCAAAAAGGCGAGCTTTCTCTCGCGTTCAAACCCGCTGGCGGGTCACTAAGGCAGAGTTGGTCTCATCATAAATAAAAAATATAAACAAAACAATACTTTGAAAGCAATATCTAATCTACGCCATGCAGAACAACGCCGCCAACTCACCTGTATGTGTGACGACCCGAGCAGATTGATGAGTTCGGCCTTTTCGCGGGCCTGCTTGTGGCCCGGGGCTGAACTGATGGCATCGACGACGTCCCGGCAGCGGCTGATGGCGTCCCCGGGCGGGGCCCGCAACGGATTGATAACGGAACTACTTATTCTATCGTACAACTGATCTCGTGGAGTTGTTGGACGAGCGAATTTTTTTGTTGTTTTTTTGTTTTTGGTTTTTGAAACAGACAAAGGTTTGTTTTGATCCAGCAAACATAAAAGGAAAAAAGAAAAAGAAGAAAGAACGTGACTTTTTAAAATCTAAATTCATTCCAACAGAAACACGATTTAAGGGATGATTGACGATGGTGGTGATAATGATGATGTGGTAGTGAATGGGAATCGGTCCGGTAAGGTATTTGCGGGGAGTTCGAGGATTTTTTTTTTGTTTTTGCAAAACAAACAAATAATTGCGGGTAAATTACCTGTAGCAGCTCGTGCAGTTTGACGTCCCGCAGCATGCTGGCCAGCACTTCCGGGTCGCAGTTCGCATCCTGCAGGGCAATAATGTCGTCCAGCGAGTCCAGAACCTTCTGGATGGCCTCCAGACCGGCCTCCTCGTCGGCCCACTCGTTCAAGCTCTCCGAAGCGGTCCCAATGGCCACTGCAATGGTGGTGGTGATTTTTTTTTGTGGTATTGGTGGTGGTTGTGGTTGGTTGGTGGTGGCAGGAAGCGGAAACGAGACGGAAAGAGAGATAGAAGGGGAGAAAAACAAACCAGAAGATAGAACGAAAAGTGATAGAGAGTGACACGTGTGTGAAGTGTGACACGATTTTGGACACGAATTTGAACGAGAGGAAATGTTGGTGGGTGAGAATGGTGCTGCGTGAAACGTTGAACCAAATCTGGGCATCTCAGATATACTTCTTATGACAGTTTACAATTGTTGTTCAGTGAGATTAAGACGGTAATGACAACAAGAGACATTTAGTGAATTCACATTTTTTAACAGTCTGAATTTTTCATAGGATTGGTATATCCAAATGCCAAATTTGTTTCAACTGCACAGTTTGCCACTTTTTCTCCAATAATCTTTTGTTGGCTGTGTTTGGAAAGCAAAGTTGAGTATGAGTGAACCAGAACAATGTGTATGTGTGACAACATTAAATTTTAACTAACATTAAGAAGCAGCAGGTAACCAGAAATAAAATGTTTCAAACCAAAAAAAAAAGCGACGCAAAAAGCAAAACCAACGTAGCTATTGTTGTGAATATAATTGAATTAAATCAACAAAAAATCTTTACAAGTTGAATACATCTTTAACATTGAATGGAGAATTCCACCTTTTTACAAGCTTTGGAATTTAGCTGTTGAAAAACTGATTTTAAAAACCTTGAGCGAGTTGTGGCGCTATAACCACGGCAAATAGTGTCCAGGGCATTTGTGGAAATACAATGTCCCATCCCCGAGGGTCCCGGAGCACCAAAACTTCTTAGCATGGTGGCTTCCAACGATTTATTGCCTATAAAACAGGAACGTGAGCGGGGGATCCCCACGTTTCTTCCTCCCCTGTAGATTCAGAACTGTATTGTTGTTTGAATATTCGTGTTCAAATTCAATCCAGTTCAACGAATCATCTTTGCGGTAAACTTTACGCAGTTGGCCTGGCCGCTTTAACGTTTGTGATGTTTCAAAGCAATTTATTGCATTGGGGCACTGCAATTGTTAATAATGACAAGAGGATGCTAGGCGTTAATCAACCTAAGGCATTTTCCAGGATGCCCTCGAAAGACTGGCTGCGCTAGGGTTAGATTAGATTAGATTAGAAAAACTGATTTTAAAAACCCAATGTTTCAAGAGTGAATGACAAGGTAATAGTTTTAATATTGCGTCTTGAGTATCTTAGTGATGAATATATTGATTTAAAAAGAAAGCATATTTTAATGTTAACTAATTGGTTAAGCATTTGATGTCATATTTCTTTGAAAATATGCATCAACCGCGTTATCGTTATTTTATTATTATTATTTAGGAAAAAATGAGCTCTTTTTTTATTTGTGGTGAGGCCGATGTAAATATTTTTCAAAGGTTTTGTCCCTCGGCTCTGATCTGGGTCAAATCGAGGGCAAAAAATTTAAAAAAATATAAATATTGAAATAACATGCCATATTTTTAACATTTGCATGGAAATCGGTAGATTCAAATCCCGGCTCAGACCAACATAACTGGACTGGTGATCGTTTACTCTTCTGGATTCGATTGCTTAGTAAACGGAAGGTATAGGGAATAAAGTAAGGAACGCCACCTATGGAATGTTAACATTAATCTTAACATTTTAACATCAGTTGAGTAAAAAACTGCCACTGAATCCACATTGTAAATGCCGGCCCCGATACTCTTCAAGGGAGTTCCCCTCAGGGAGCTTCTTTTGCAGTGGATAATTTCCTCGCAAAAAAGTCATGATGAAAACAATGCTTCAAAATTACGCAATAAAACAAATTGAATGACAGGGCTGATAAAGGTGAAAGTTATCATCTGTTTTATGTACACACTACGAAAAAAAGTGTAATATTCGGGCTAATTAAATGCACAAAACTGGAGCATCAAAACAGACGTGAAACTACATCAGATTGTAAAATTACACGATATGAAAAACAATCCACGACAGTGTAATTTTACATTTATTGGAAGCCACAATGGTTTGAAAAACCTTATTTGAAAAAAAATAAATTCTAAAAAATAACCCATTTTTTTATTTAAAATGATTTTATTAACTTTTTTTATGTTACACTTACAAACTTATGCAATTTATCGAATTACACCACAAAAAAACACTTAAATTTTCCTGTCTATTTGTTTCCGTTCACCATCACCAATCGGGTTCCGTTACAGTCGCAACAGTTTTTCAGCCCAACCTCGTCAAGATCCGGGCCAGATCATGCCACTGTAGAAGCAGCATTTTCGTACTGACAGCGATTTGCGACGACAGCGACCGCGCTAAATAAAACTTACCTCTTCCGGCGATCTCAATTTGTCCTCCAGGCTTTGTTGTGCCAGGATCCAAACTATTTCCAACGATTTCCAATAGAAACCTTGACATTTCACGTCGAAGAAAATGTGCACTTAAATCATAATTCAATTTACATAATTGTTTTTACGTCAAATAGAAAATTTCCTCAAAAGTAATTTTCATTTTTTTTAGTGTGTAAGTTTGCCTAAATTACAAATCACCAATTTTGTAATTTTCCTCAGTTTTGGAAGTAAAACTACAGAGATTTTGTTTCATCCAATAGAAAAATTTTATCAAAAAACTTCATCTTTTTCTAAGAAATTTCATTTTTCAACACATTAATGTAGATCAAAACATCCTCCAGAGCAAGCAGCAGTGAAGTGCTCAGAGCTCTAAAAGTTTTTTCGAATTTTCCGCCGTAATCGACTTTGATTACCCGCGAGTTTGCTCCACCAGCATGCCGAAGGCCGGCCGTGGCCGTGGCAGTTCGAGTGCGGCCTCGAAAAACCCGCGAAGTTCGTCTACCGGCCGAGTGCAAAAAGGTAAACAAAACAACGCCGCCGCGTCGTCCGCCATCAAGCAGGGGAGCGTGTGCGCTGATGGATTCAATCCGGAGTTATTACACGCTAATTACCGTGTCCAGGATCGCAGCCCTATAAGAAGCAGACTCCGTTCAGGTACTTCCGGCAATCTGTCCACCGGTGGCGCATCAACATCTGCCAACATTCCCACCAGTAACAAGTTCGCGAGACTGAGTGACGAGGAAAGCTACAACAACAACACCGACGGTAGCAGCACTACCGATGACGACGACGACGATGGACGTGCACGCAAAAAAGGTAGTACGACAAAAAAAGTTAATTCTCCGAAGGAACGGCGACCACCTCCAATTTTTGTTTTGGATACGTTGGCGGACGATGTTGACGAGTTGCTGGAAGGCCTCCAATATAGTCTGAAAATTGGCAAATCGAAAGTTCAAGTGATTACTTTCACCAAAAAGAATTTCGATCTGGTGGTGAAAGAACTGAAGCGTAGCAACTTCAAGTTCTACACATTCGATCCAGTTGAGAAGACCGCTGTTAAGGTAGTCCTGCAGGGCTACCAAGACCGCCCAATCGCCGACCTGAAGGGACACCTCTCGGGAGCCGGAATAACGCCGCGAGACATAAAAGTCCTCTCGCGGAAGACAACAGTCACAGGTACACACACACTGTACCTGTTGTACTTCGACCGCGGCACCGTCAAAATCCAAGACCTGCGTCGGACTAAGGCGTTGGACGGTTTTTGGGTAAACTGGCGGTTTTACTCCAAAAACCCAATGGACGTAGCACAATGCCACCGTTGCCAGAAGTTCGGCCACGGCTCGCGGAACTGCAACCTCCCGCCCCGCTGCGTGAAGTGCGGTGAAACACACCTCTCGGAGAAGTGTGCACTGCCGTGCAAGGCGGACTTGGGGGACAAGGCAGAGCAAACCAAGGCGCGCATCAAGTGCGCCAACTGTGACGGCAACCATACCGGTAATTACCGCGGATGCGTCGCGCGCAAGGCCTACCTCGAGGAGCAGGAAAAGAGGAAGAAGAAAGCAGCAGCATCCCACCCTTCTCAGCGGAATACGAGCTCTACCGTTCCTGCAGCTGGACAGCGTACGGTTCCAGCGGACAACCCAGCGTTCCCTCCTGGATGGGGGCGATCGTTCGCCAGCGTGGTCGCTGCCGGTAGCGGCGATGCGGCCCAGCAAGAAGTAACCGGAGAAGATCTCTTCACCTTGCCGGAGTTCTTTGCTCTAGCGGGTGAGATGATGACGCGGTTTCGGACCTGCCGTAACAAGGCGGAGCAATTTCTGGCCCTCGGGGAGCTAATGATTAAGCACATCTACAATAGATAAAAAAAAACTGTGATCTAGTTTAAGCTTTTTCTATTTCTATCCCCTTTCCTTTGTAATTTCAGTAAGTTTTTTCTAAATTTTTTCTTACTCTTGGTAATCTCTAAGTGATAAGCAATAATCGTGCCAAAATGGATTGAGATTTAACACACAGCTGAAAGGAACTCCAAAACTCTGTTATGTACTGCGAATGAACTGATTGTTACATGATTATTCACTAATAAAACCGAATTGAAATTGAAATAATGTAGATCAAATTATATTAAAAGACGAAAATTTACGACTTAAAATTTTCCACTTGCCACATTGAATTTTACATGTCTAAAAAGTGAGGATTCATCAGTTTTACACTTTCCAAATTAGCACATTTTTTACAGGATAGTTAACATAACATTATACGAATGTCAACTTTATGTTGATAAATCATCAACCAAATCATAAACCTTTTCGACAAATTAAACGTCACTGATGTCCTGCACCAACAAGCAAAAAACAAACTTTCCATCATTAAGCCCTCTTGACAAATAAAAAAAAACATCCCAAAAGTTTTACCCTCCCACATATTCTACCCACTTTTCGCACATTATTATTTCTTCACCAAGTTTAACCTGCCAAAAACTGTCAAAAGATTGAATTAGAGGCCAAACACGACATCGAGCGACGTCGGACGGCACGAGGCGCGTCAACAAGTGCCTCAAACTGGCCATAAAATCCTTTTGTTACGGTCCGTGAGCCAGCACACATACAGCCGACCATCGCCATCAAGCACGCCCCGGGGATAAAAATAAAGTCCGGCGGAAGGACATGGAACGTAAAAAAAAAGAAACAAGAAACAAAGAAAAAGCTGATTCTTTTCGTTTGGTGGTGTCGGTCAAATGGCCATTAGGGCTCACCTTAAGGCGGAGTGCGGATCCCATTTTTAATACACTCTTGAGAAAATGACGACGAAAGCATGACTTTTTGTCGATGAAGGATCGGAGAAAGGGCGAATCGTCGATTGAAAGCTCTTAGCCTGGATTTTAGCCGCTCTTCCCTGGCCGATCGAAAGGAAAACGAGCTTGCACGTTTGTGTGTATGTGTGTCATCATGTGTGTAGAGTTTATCATGTCCTTGCTACAATAGAGCTATCTAAGCCCGATCTCACACACACTAGCACACCATTTGTTTTGCTGGCTGGTACAAAATTTAACCTCACTTTTTTTCGTGTACGTACACGCAATACATGCGCACGTAGATAACTCTATAAAGTCTTGCTTGATAGAGGTTAGCACTACACACTCAGAATCAAAATGTTCTTGTAGGACGTGATAAAACTTCCATTTGGTGCCATCTGGTGGCGAGTAGATGAACTACAACAAAACCAACAACATAAGAGTAAGGTAAACTGAACCCACAAGAACAGACATCAAACGGCGAGCGATTATGTTTGTGTGTGTGTGTGTGTGTGTTGCGTGTGTAACAGTGGCGCAAACTTACTTGAGTCCGTGTCGGCACAGCACAGCGGGTCCAGGGCCACTCCACCGGCCACGGCTTGGACGGCACCCTTCAGCTTGCGTCGGGCGTTGTACCGCTTCAGCTCCTCGACCGTGTCGCCCAGGTGCGCCCGCTGAAGTTTGTCACGGTCCTGAAGAGCAAGAACATCGAAAGATTAGAGTTAACCAACCCGGAACGATGAGTATTGATGTTCAATTTTAGCTCAATTCTGTTATCCTTTGATACCGTTGAATCGAGAAGCTTTGAAACCTTCAAACAAAAAGTTTCAACAATCATTGAAAAAATATATTTAAACAACTTTAGCAAAAGTTTAAATTTCAAACGCAAATGAGGCATCAAAGGTACCTGGCTCAACAATGTCAGTTGTTCAAGATCGGTATCCCTCTCTACCAAGCCCTGAAAGGCGCAAAGACCCCCTCCCACCCTGCTTACCCGCATCCAGGGATGTTCAAGGATTTCCGAGATGGTTGGTCTATTAATTGGATTCGGCGAGAGCATTTTAAGCACCAGATCCTTGCCGGTGGACGAGATGTGCTTCCACTCCTGAGTGTCGAGCTGCAAAGAAGAAGAATGGATCAGTAACGTAAAGACCAAGGTTGTTAACGATAAAATTATCTAAGTTCGATAACGGTAATTTTTCTAATGTGCAACATGGGTATCAAACGAAGCGAAATTTGGTATGCGTTTTCACTTTAGAGCAATTCCATGCCAAATAGGGAATCGGTTGTACCCGACCCTCTCCGATTTCAATGAAACTTTGTAGACATGTTATCCTTCGCTTATATAAGCCATTTTTGTGTATATGGAGCCAGTTCCACTCGATAATGACATTTGAGAAGGGCGTAAGTGTTTTAAATATTTTTGTAATTCGGAATTTAAATATTTCTGTATTTCGAAGCCGTTGCATCGTATCAAAAAAAGGTCAAAGACAAACTTGTAGGAAATTTGACGGGCTTTTCGATAAAAATACACTGAAAGAAAAAAACATCCAAATTTTATGAGATTTTTTGATTTTTAAGTTTAAAAGTCAAATTTGAGGGGAAGCCCACGATTTTTTTTTCGTTCAAAATTTTTGTGAAGATAGCCTAAGATGTTACAAAAAGACTCACGAAAAATGCAGGATGGAGCAACTCACCTAAAAAAATACAAAAATCATTTACTGAAACTGTTTTTTTGAAAAGTGCTCTAAACGTCAAAATTTTCAAAAACCGAATAAGGGAATCGATTCTCCAGACAATTTTACATAAAAGTCTCCATATTGACCATTGTCCTATGTCCAATCCTTGTGAAGTTACAGCGGTTTTAAAAATAAAAATGTTGAATAAATAGGTTTTTTGAGGGTTTTTGGCAATTTCTATAAGACAGACTTGATTTTTCAGTCTCGTAAATATTTTTACCGGAAAGCTCGTCCAATTTCCCATAAGTTTGTCTTTGACCACATTTAAATTGGATGTATGGGCTTACAGATATAAGCTAATTAACTATCCAGGTTACTATACTACACTGAAAAAATATGATGTTTTCAATTATGAGCAATGTAATTAGCTTATATCTGCAAGCTCATACATCCAATTTAAATGTTGTCAAAGACAAACTTATGGGAAATTGGACGAGCTTTCCGGTAAAAATATTTACGAGACTGAAAAATCAAGTCTGTCATATAGAAATTGCCAAAAACCATCAAAAAACCTATTTTTTCAACATTTTTATTTTTAAAACCGCTGTAACTTTACAAGGATTGGACTTAGGACAATGGTCAATATGGAGACTTTTATGTAAAATTGTCTGGAGAATCGATTCCCGTATTCGGTTTTTGAAAATTTTGACGTTTAGAGCACTTTTCAAAAAAACAGTTTCAGTAAATGATTTTTGTATTTTTTTAGGTGAGTTGCTCCATCCTGCATTTTTCGTGAGTCTTTTTGTAACATCTTAGGCTATCTTCACAAAAATTTTGAACGAAAAAAAAATCGTGGGCTCCCCCTCAAATTTGACTTTTAAACTTAAAAATCAAAAAATCTCATAAAAGTTGGGTGTTTTTTTCTTTCAGTGTATTTTTATCGAAAAGCCCGTCAAATTTCCTACAAGTTTGTCTTTGACCACTTTTTGATACGATGCAACGGCTTCGAGATACAGAAATATTTAAATTCCGAATTACAAAAATATTTAAAACACTTACGCCCTTCTCAAATGTCATTATCGTGTGGAACTGGCTCCATATACACAAAAATGGATTAAATAAGCGTAGGATAACATGTCTACAAAGTTTCATTGAAATCGGAGAGGGTCGAGAAAAAAGTACCTGAAAAATTCCTGTTTTGGGCTGGAATTGCTCTTTATTAGAATTCTTTTTAGAAAATTCTTAACTTTTACAAAATACCGTATTTTTTGAAAATACTCAAATTTGCAAAACCGGTATCAAACGAAGAGAAAATGTGTGTGCTTTTTCACTCTATAATAATTTTTAAAAAATACAAAAAATTTCACAAAATACCGCATTTTTTTGAAAATACTCGAATTTTCCAAATTACCCATGATCAAACGAATCGAAATTTGATTTGCATTTTCAATTTATTAGAGTTTTTTTCAAATTCTTATTTTTTTACACAACACAGTACTTTCCTAAAATACTCCAATTTTCTAAATAAATATCAACCTCGAGGTATCAACATACTGCAATTTTTTTTTTAATTTTAGTATTTTCGAATAACGGTATTTTGTAATTTTTTTTTTATTTTGAAAAAAACTCTTATAAAGTGAAAAAGCATACATAATTTCGCTTCGTTGGATACCCATATTGCAAATTATGCAACTTTTAGTACTTTCTTGGAAAGGGCATTGAAAATTTAACGAGATGTGTTTGAGTTAAGTCGATTTTAGAAATAATTTAAAAATGGGTTATCGACGATAATCTTTTCACCGATGGAATTATCGAAATAACGATAACGCTAGATTAACGATAGATTATCGTTATCGTCCCGACGATTACGATAACCATTATCGTTACCGTTGGACGGTAATATTTTCGACGACAATTTTATCGATTAACAACCTTGGTCGCGACGCCAGTCAAGTCTCCGCCGGCTGTCCGTCCAATTAAGGTTAAAAATTGGTCTATAAATGAGTAAGATTAGTGGGCAATGGTACGATATGCATGGAGTCATGGAGTGCATCTTATTTTTGTACTTGTGGCATAATTGTACAAAAACTACCAACTATTATGCCCACACGGAGAAAAAAGAGTTCCCAAAATCGTGAACAAGCGTTCATGAAAATGGGAACCACGAACAAAAAGTTCAAATGCCATGGTACGTTTTGCAAAATCGTTCCGTGGGATTTGAACGCTTTTTTCGTGGTTCCCATTTTCATGAACGCTTGTTCACGATTTTGGGAACTCTTTTTTCTCCGTGCAGGGTCAATTAACGATTTTTTTATGGTGTGAGTTGCTAGCATTACTCATTCGAGTTTAGCATTGATCTCTCAATAAATTTTGGTGAAACTTTCCTCTCCTCCCTGTATTTTATCAAAACACAAATGCAAAACAGTTCATTGTTTTAGGCACCTATTTCATTGTAATTTTTAAGCCCTTGTATCGAAAAGTTTTACTTTTCTGTTAGTTTTGGTAGAGAAACTAAACGTTTTAGAATGACAGGAACAGTAAGTAGTTTAATCAAAGAGTATTCGATACATGTGTTGAAAAGTTCAACTTTTCAGCACCCATTTCTATGCTTAAAAAGTAGGACTTTTGGGAACTGGTATTGAAAGGTATTGATTTTCAAAACTGTTATTTATGGTAGTTGAAATAAGCTGTTTCGTTTCTCCAGAAGGGCAGGAAAAGTTACCAGTTTAACAGCAGGATTGCAAAATAGTAGTTTATGCAACAAGTTGCAAAAATAGGATTTTTTCAGCACGAGTCGTACATTTATCCAACGAGGTTCACCGAGTTGGATAAATACGACGAGTGCTGAAAAAATCAAGTTTTGCAACGAGTTCCATACAACATTTTTTGCAATTTCGAAAAACACCCATTGAGTGAAATTTTAAGTCGAATTTTCATGTATTTTGTCAATAAATCGTTTAAATCAAAAAAATGTTGAAAAGTGTTACTTTTCGAAACAAGTGCTGAAAAGTTCAACTTTTCAGCACCCATTTCAGTGCTGAAAAGTAGAACTTTTCAGCATTTATTTTGAAAAGTGTTGCTATTCGATTCTGTTATTTTTGGTACAGAAAAGTAGGCTATTTCGTCGTTCAAGAATGACAGGAAAAGTAAGTAGTTTTACGACGGAATTGCAAAAAAATATTTTTAACACAGCTTTTTAACAAACGACTGAAATTGCGCATGTTCACAATTCGTTGCACTTTTTTTCTCGATAAATGATAAATGATGTGTCCAAAACTTGCCCATGCATTTCCCACTCATAGGAAGCATTACAAATGCAATCAAATATCATGTTTCATTGTTGGAATAACTGAAAATTTTCAGTTCCGTCAGTGGGGGTGACTATGGGTCAAAAAACGATACACCTCTAGTATTTTCTTAATAACAAAAACAATTTAAATAACATCGGAAATCTTTCATCGTAGATTTGTTCTTAGATAGTTTACTAACATTTTCCCAAAATATGGTGGATTTTGATGAACACTACCTTAAATGCCAATAGTTTTAAAATTGACCCAATCTCACCCCTTAGAGGGGGTGACATTGGGTCAAATGAAACTAAAATGATGCTCAAATACAACGATATGGTAAAAACAAGTCATCTAACAGTGTTTCTTGTTCGAGGGAATCGTATTGACATGCTACAATGTTTGAAGTGGAGATTTTCAAACATTTGGGTAGTTTTCGAGCAATTCTAACAAAAATATTAGAAAAATGATTTTTCGAGAGGTCATTTTTGGCCAAAAACGTACCCCAACTTTAGACAGCTGCCAAAATCACAGGATTTGTTCTAGGAACGAGATTTTTTCAGCGGAGTCATCTTAAGATGTCCCCTACACAACCCTTTCAACAGAATTCATTTTCATTGAGAAGAACCTGAGAAATGGTAAAATCCGTAAAAAATCACTTTGACCCAATCTCACCCCCCAGACCCAATGTCACCCCCACTGACGGTTATAAAAGTCTATCCAGATTGATTGGTCCATTCAGTATTATTACAATCATAGACTTGGTCAGTCGAAAGTAGTCCGACGAAATCATTTGCCATTTGGTGCTGCGTTAGCAATTCGTTATGAATCGGCTCGACAATGTCCTAACTAAACGGTATCGGTTCAACCAGTGCTTCCAAAAAAAAAAACAAAGCAATCCACTTTAACGACCCCCGGGTCTTTTGTGGGCTCTGTTGCAAGTTTCTGCTCATTTCTAGGCGTCCGAAGATTATGTGTGGTGAGTCACCCAAAACCTCTTTTACGCTAATGAACCGACGTTTTACTTCCCCATCCGATAAAAGGCCAAGTGTAAAAAAAAATCGTCAAAAATTTCTCGGAGGCAGTTGTATTAGAAAATAAAGTTGGAAAATTGGATGTTTTCGGTCGCAGAAATCACAGATTTGTTCAAATAAAAAAAATCAAATTATTCGCTCTACAGCATTGCCTTGGCGTTCTCGATTGCGAGATTCCTACTCGAAACTAGGTGTCCGAAGGCTTGATTTTTGAGGAAATTGCAAACCTCTTTTTACACCTTAGCTTGTTCAAATCAAGTTCTGCAAAATTTTGAGTTATGTCCGAGTACCATTGAGTTGATGTTACCGTTCCAACTTTTTTGGGAGGCTTGTGTCTTCGTGTAAGTTGGTCATGCGTTGGGCGCATAATGATGTTTAGTAAAGTACTTCAAAAGTCACCTAATGACCAGTTAAATGCTACCTGAAGCATAAAAATCCGTTGAGAATCCGCTGAGATATGGCCATTTCCTTAGAAAAAGGTCCCGGATCAAGTTCCTGATATGGCTTTTCGGACACATTATTTGAAGAATCTTCAATTCTGGCCGCTTTCGGAGCTTCTCAGAAGATCCCCCAGGGAACCGGTAATAACGGCCATTTGCATGTTTTGTTCAAACCACGTCTGTATAGGCCACAAGGTGACCACTATCCGAATCAAGGCTATAAGGTGCATTTGAACAGTTTCACTCATCATTCAGAGAACTCGGTCTATTTTTTCTATAGTTACCGGTGAAATGATATTCAAATGTTTTTTTTTTTTGCCAACACAACTGTATAACAACATAACAAACTGTATTAAAATACAGACCAACACACGAACGATTGGGAGCAATAAAAAAAAACAATTCCGGTACTCACCATGACCCGGCCCCGCGCGATGGCCTCCTGCAGCCGCTTGCCGGAGCCCTGGAACGGGAGCCGACCGGACAGCAGCACGTGCAGCATCACGCCGGCACCCCAGACGTCACACGCTTTGCCGTAGATCCGCCGGGACACGACCTCCGGCGAGATGTAGTGTGGACAGCCGACGCGACCTGAAAGTAAACAGTTGAAGACCTTGTTTGAGCTGTTTCAATCTGGAATGATGATCAATATATGCAACAAAGAAGATGTTTCATTTAACAAACTGAGTTTAATCAATAAGACAGCGAAATCGGATTCAAAGTTGAAACTTTCAGAACACATTTATAAACTCACAAGACTCGAAAGCCAACTCCCTGATGATGCCTCGTCAAGTTGCGGACAACCGCTGAGTTGATTCCATTGAAAATGTGCAAATATCATTCTGTGCCAAAATACGAAATCCTGGTATCTTTCCCTAGTCCTAATTCCACAGGATAATGGGCTACGGTCTTTTCTTTCCCGCCTCGTCCCACAATCGAAAATTTTCGGGAATAAATTATGCAAATTTGATTGCCCCCTTCCCCCCTCTAGTACGAAAACGTCTTGGTCAGTCTTTTGCGTTGACGCGTCCCAAAATCGGTTCCAAATCGGTGACGATAACTGGGTGCCAAGTGGCATCGTCTGCCGTCATCACCCCTGCTTCCTGTGAGTGATGACGAGGTGCCAAATGACGGTGACCCGAAGGAAGGTGGGGGTGGTTGTTTAAGTTTACTGGCCCCAAACCGGAAGAATGTGGCCAGTGTGGTCCGTTGTTGAAGGAGAGACAGAGAGGAATGTCGTAAAAAGGACTAGTAACGTAAAGTGAAGAAATGAATATACAAAGATAATGTTTTAAGAATGAAAATCGATGGCGATATTTTCCTTTGTTGAAAGGCACAATATTGAAACAAAAACATGGTTTTGAATGTTTGGGTTTTAAGTTCGAATTCACTGCTTCTTGATGATACGAAAGTTCACAGCCATGGGATTGTCTTTTGTCGACTTGCCTTCCGAGCTTTGATGATATTATGTGGGTTAACTCAAATAAGAAGATTTACACCTCGGAACCATTCAACGAGAAAATAAAACTTCAGGCAAAGTAACGTTCAAATTTTGCCTAAAACTAATGCTCATTCTGTTAAAACAAAAGCACTTGTTTTCTACTCATGGTCCCCTAATCGCCGGTAAGACTCATTACAATTTGCTCCCCTCCCCCATCAAGCCTGCACTCATAGCTACGGAAATTATTTCGCAGTATTTATTTCGACGACAAAGCGATTATTCATGATCCCAGCCGAGGGCTGAGCTTGCGCCTGGAAAATTTATCACTTTCCCGCTTTCCATGAATGGTTTCACCCTCCAGCCAGCCACTTCAATCAGTAGAAAATGCTCAGTCGAAAAATTGAATGCAAAAAAAAAATCAACAAGGCGAAGGGAAATTTTCAACTTTCTCCCGGCAATAAGTTGCGAACGGTGGTGTGCGAGCGCGCTCAATCTTCCTCAAGAATTTTTCCTTACGAGAAAACTGATGGCTTCCTGGAGGAGTTTTGTCCTTTACGAGTTTAAAAAAGTACTGAAATCCCTACAAATTCAAATACTTTGTACAACAACAGTGAAAAAAATCATAGCAATATTTCATTTTCAAATCAGTATGAATTATAATTTCACATTACAAGTCTCCATACAATTTTGGCAGTTGTCACAAAATGGCTTATTTGGTGGCTACCAAAAAGTTTGAGCTAAATAAAAACGTTACTTAATCCACCTTAAGGTGGTTGGTGCCTTCCTCGCATTCATGTTGTATTTTAGGTGGTATTTACAAATTAATTTAAGAGTCAAAAAAGCAAAAAGACCCGGCCTTTGAGGTTATGCAAAAATCACCCTTTTTTGTAGCTACAAAAAAACTTTTTCTTGGCATAACTTTAAAAGTACTTCACTAAACAGAATAAAATTTAATAGGGTCTTACGGGACCTCAAAACGAACAGAATAAGGCGGATACGGCCAAAATAGGTACAGCCAGTTCTAGAAAAATCGTTGGAAAAAAAAATCATGTCTACACACATCCCCACATACATTTGTTCAAAATTTCAGTTCAAAATTCTGAGTCGATAGGTATACGTGAAGGTATATCTAGAAGTCGTATTTAAGAAATTCATTTTTCGAGTGATTTTATAGCCTTGCCTCAGTGAGGTGAGGAAGGCAAAAATACAAATAAAATTCATTCTTGAAATTCGGGGAGAATTGCTCAAATGGAATCACCATCTGATCCCAACGCTTTTAAATTGACACATTTTCTCAAAGTCTACCTTGTATACATGGTTAGATAGTTTTCTTTTATTACAT
Organism: Culex pipiens pallens; assembly: GCF_016801865.2. NCBI lineage: Eukaryota > Metazoa > Arthropoda > Insecta > Diptera > Culicidae > Culex > Culex pipiens. Next base: position 120,213,305 of record NC_068937.1, read on the forward strand.
AACGCAGTTGGGGGAGAGGGGGTCAAAGGCCGTGTTACGCTCCAAACATTTTTTTTAAATTTGTATGGAAATATTGAAACGAGGGCTGAAAAGCAGCCCAAAAATCTATTTTCTTAAAATAAAAGTAAAAAAAGAGCGCTACCTTACTAAGGAGACCCATTTTAATCAATAATGATATCAAATTCGAATTTTAAAAATAAGTTTTTTGCAATTCCACTGTGAAACTGTCAACTTTTCCTGCCCTTCTGGGAAAACGAAACGGCCTACTTTTCCCTACCAAAAATAACAAAATGGAAAATTAATACCTTTCAATAACAGTGCTGAAAAGTTCTACTTTTCAGCACTGAAATGGGTGCTGAAAAGTTGAACTTTTCAGCACTAGTATCGAAAAGACATTTTTCAATATTGCCCGGGCAGACGGTAATAACAAAATTAATAATATTTCAATAACAAATCCTGTTAAAATAACAAAAAGTGTTATTATTTTATCCTGAAGTTCAACCTCAAGAAGAAAAAATAATAACAGTTTCTGATAAAATAACAAAATTTGGTATTGAAGTGATATTATATTGAAAATGTTTAATAACACGTAATAATAATAAGAGGAAATGTTGTACATTTCAAAAACTCTCCTAATAACAAAATTTGTTATTCGTTCGGTATACTGACTTAGAAATAAAATTACCATAAATCGCACAAATGGAAAAGTTTCTAAGTGTCCATAACACAATCTGTTCTTATTTTTTTCTTTTGTTAAAAATGTTTAAATCTTTGGGATAATTTTGTCTAATTTCGTCGGGGTCATTATTTTGGCCATGAAATGGGGTCCTTAAGCTAAAATTATTCTAAAAAGTTGAAATTTTGAAAGATGATTTTTTTAATTATTTGATATTCCCCCTAAGGGACTTTGCTAAAATTGGCTAGAACTATGGGATAATTTTGACCAATTTCGTCGGGGTCATTATTTTGGCCATGAAATGGAGTCCTTAAGCTAAAATTATTCTAAAAAGTTGAAATTTTGAAAGTTGATTTTTTTTTAAATTATTTGATATACCCCCTAAAGGACTTTGTTTAAAATGGTTAGAACTTTGGGATAGTTTTGACCAATTTCGTCAGGGTCATTATTTTGGCCATGAAATGGGGTCCTTAAGCTTAAATTATTCTAAAAAGTTGAAATTTTGAAAGTTGATTTTTTTAATTTTTTGATATACCCCCTAAGGGACTTTGCTAAAATTGGCTAGAACTATGGTATAATTTTGACCAATTTCGTCAGGGTCATTGAAATGGGGTCCTTAAGCTAAAATTACTCTCAAAAGTTGAAATTTTGAAAGTTGATTTTTTTAATTATTTGATATACCCCCTAAGGGATTTTACTAAAATTGGTTAGAACTATGAAATAATTTTGACCAATTTTATCGGGGTCATTTATTTCACCATAAAATGAGGTTTCCAGCAAAAATTAATCCGATAAAATTAACTTTTGAGAGTTTATTTTTTTTTTTTAATTTTGTTACATTCCCTAACGGAATTGATTTATTTATTGAGAATTTTTGAAGTGTGAATAACAAAAACTGTTATTATTTTCACAGAGCCAGGAAGTCGGAGCTGACGTTGAAGTTCGAGCTGGAGTGAGACCTCGGAGACTGCATCGGATTCAGCAAATTTTCAGCAAATTTTACTTGGAGTCGGAATCCGTGAAGTCGGGTATTTTTAGAGAGCTGAAGTCGTCGTTGACGTCATATCGTGCATCCAGAGTCGGAGTTGTCTTCAAAGTATTGATTCAAAGTCGCTTGGAGGTACCCGACTCTGCAGCCCTGACTAGTACAGAGGAGTTATGGCAACTGCAGGTTTATTTGCAAATTACAAATAAACCAAAACAATAACTTTTTTTGTTATGGAGACATACCAGTTCAATAACATTTTTTGTTATTATGCTGCTCCGCCTCTCCGCACAAAATAACAAATCTTGTTATTCCTTCATGATTCCTTCTGCGTTATTGGTTTGTTATTGCAATAACAACATAATAACAGTTTAAGTTATTCTTCGAACAAATCTTTGTTATTGATTTTTGTTATTTTAACAACTAATCCGATCATCCCAATTACATAATTCGATCTTCTCACAATATCAAAAACTGACCTTCCCAAGTTATTTCCGTCTGCTCGGGTGTTTTGTTTTGAACGATGAATTTACTAAACACATGAATGTTTGACATAAAATTCCATTAAATAAGCGTTTTTCGGAATTGCAAAAAAATGTATAAGCAACTCGTTGCAAACCTTGATTTTTTCAGCACTTGTCGTATTTATCCAACTCGGTGAACCTCGTTGGATAAATGTACGACACGTGCTGAAAAAATCTTCTTTTTGCAACTTGTTCCATAAACTGATATTTTGCAATTCCGTCGTGAAACTACTTACTTTTCCTGTCATTCTTGAACGACGAAATAGCCTACTTTTCTGTACCAAAAATAACAGAATCGAATAACAACACTTTTCAAAATAAATGCTGAAAAGTTGAATTTTTCAGCACTTGTTTCGAAAAGTAACACTTTTCAACATTTTTTGATTTAAACGATTTATTGACAAAATACATGAAAATTCGACTTTAAATGTCACTCAATGAGTGTTTTTCGGAATTGCAAAAAATGTTGTATGGAACTCGTTGCAAAACTTGATTTTTTCAGCACTCTTCGTATTTATCCGACTCGGTGAACCTCGTTGGATAAATGTACGACTCGTGCTGAAAAAATCCTCTTTTTGCAACTTGTTGCATAAACTACTATTCAAAAATAAAAAATAAACGAACGTGAGCAGAACGATTATAAATTTATGAACACGCAAAAGCACGCATATCAAACTTGTACGAATAGTCACGATTAACAGCACATTAACACACAAAAACCTTTGGAATTTAAACCCAGCACACTCGGAGAGGCACGGTTAGCACAAGACCGTTGAAGAATGAGTAGCAAGGGCAACATATTTTTGCATGTAATATTACATATAACTTCATGGAACATTTATCTTACACCCTTTCACACGCAGTCATCGTTTGGTGAATTTACAATATTGTTCAGTTTATATGGTATGAAAATTCTACTAGGTGAATAGACCCAAGTATTTTTTTTTTTGTTGCGAGAAAAATCGCTCAAATGACTTCGCCTGTATCACCAAATGTGTGAGAGCCAAGTGTGACTTTCGCCTCTGGCAACAGTCGGTGATGACGAGCAATCAAACTTACTTTTGGAAGAGGAAAGTACGTCGAAAAATAAAATCACTCTGAAACGATTTGAGTGATTTCGTTTTCCAAACGCGCACAAAACAACAAACAGACATTAGAGCAGAACGAACGAATTATTACTGGAATTTGCTGGAACGGAAGCTGAGAAGCTCGGTGAGCATTCATGGGAGAAAACGGAAAAGTTTTATGCTTTATGTTTGGGGAAAGGAGGGGGATGATGTTGTTTATCATGAGGTCGATTGAGAAAGCATAATAATAAGTTTCTTTTTTCATACTTTTTATTAACAAAGTTTTTAGTAATGTTATGAAACTTTTGGATAAAATCGCAAACTTTTGAATATCATTCAAGAAGGGGATGTTTGTCTTTCAACCTCCAAGTAATTTAAATAAAACACTTTTAATTTTCTGTTTAGCGCCAAAACTTCACTGTGACAGACCGTACCGAGCAAGCCATGTCGCGGAGATTCCCAGCTTGGCTCAAACTGTCAGGCAAAGGGAAAAAGTTTGAAAAACTTTCCGATGTTCAACTTAATTCAACTTTGGACCAACGCACTGCTTCACCGGCAGCGATCGCCCTCGAAACGCTGAATGATCCCGTCAAATTAAACTCCCAAGAAGCACAAACCGTGGCGTGCCCCGTCCAAGAAATGCAGCAAATGCTCGAGTTTCTAGGCACGATGGACCAATTTAGGGCCGAAAGTGATGTCCAGCACAAGGTCCAAACCGAGCAGCTGAAGCTGTTTTTGGACGCGTTTTTAGTTTGCACTGAATCGCTGAAACTGCACAATAGTAAAAGGTATTATAACTGATCTGTTATGATTTACATTGGCAATAATAAATATTTTCACAGAGAAAAAGACCTTCAAAATATGCTCTCAACTATTAAGCATTTGGAGTTTCGAAGTCACCAGCACAGGCAAACTATTGCGAGGTTGAAACAGAAACATCGTCACTATGAGCAACAGATCAAGAAAATTCAGCGAAAAATACAGCAGTACCAGTACTGGAACAAAGAGTTGAGAGAATCGTCATCCAAATTACAGCGAAATAAATTTAGGATGTTTTACTGACGAAAAGGTGAGTCTACCAAAGAATACCTTAAAGAAACAAAAACGTTTACTAAATCAAACTTCAAAAATGTCGATTTGTGCAATTAGCAACAATTTTATCTCACAACTTAGCAATTCCATACCTCACATACTTTCAATTTTCAATAAACCATCGGTTAGGGACGAACTTGGGACGAACCAAAACTTCACGCTAAAACAAATAAAACCTAGACCAGCAACCGTCTAGTCTGGTAACGTTATCCGACCTTCCAGGAAGCCACTCTCGAGTATCCAGCGCTTGAATGTTTACGAAAAACAACTCCAACTCAAAGCTGCGCGGTGGGGTGGGAAAAACTTTTCTCAAGCAAAAACGAACTTTCCCCGGCAAAAACAAAAAAAAAACAACTTCTTCTGCGTGAAAGCGAAAGTTTTCATTCTGTGTCAGGAGGGGTGTAGAGAATGCTTGGATATTCTACCTAATTTATTTAAAAGGGTAAACTTTTGAACGCCGCATCCTCACTCGGGTTGATGATCGATTTTGATTTGTTTTTTTTTTCACAAAATTTTCTCTAAATTTTGTTGTTTTTTTTTCTTTTTCCAAAGAAACTAAGAACCGAAACTCACTGTAATAATCAGAGTTTTATTGATGGATCATATTTATCTTTATAGGGTTAGAAGAGATATTACCGTTCTCGATGCAGGGGTGGGCCTGGGGAGGAAAATTCCGGGAAAAAAATCCTGCCACGGATGCCAGCCGGTGCTGCGGTGTGAAGCTGATTCCTATCACTCTATAAATCTTACCCTCTGGTTCACATCGAAACGTGAAAGGTAACAAAAACGAGGCTTTTCCGGATTTTGCGGGGTGGACCTATCTCTAGGTATAACGATACGAGCCATTTGCACGATTACATCAATGTGAGTGCGTGTGTGTATTTCGTGGAAAAAAAATATCAGAAAGAGCTCCTTTTAAGGCCCATGCCATTTTCACAGGTATTGTGTTCGAATATAGTCATAACCTCTTATCGCCGGTAGGCTTTTAGTTGGCAAAAGTCCTGGTCTCGGATAGCTGCCTGTCTGTTTGGTAGCTAGAGATATGCTTTATGCCGAATTTGAGTTAGGTGAAAGCTGTCAGGTTTTAAAATGAAACAGTGCAATTTTTAAAAGAGTCCAATAATTTTTTTTTTATTTTTTTTATTTTTTTTGCTTTTTTGTGTTTTTGAATACCCTTGGCTCAAGATTAAACATGAATAAAATTATGAAAAATCAACAAGCGCTCATACGAATTGTAAGTAAAGCTGGGTTAACTATACATTCCTAAACTCTAGTCAAATTCGTCGATATCGTTTTTTTAATGTTACGTCATAATTACGACTAGTACTGAAAATTCAAGTTTTACAACGACTTGAGCACAACAGTCTTTGCAATTCCTGAAAACACCCTTTGAATTGGATTTTCCTACAGTCGAGATAAGAATCAAACTGTAAAAAGAAAGGTATCACTTTTCGATACACGTGCTAAAAAAAGATAAACTAAAAATATAAATATTTGAAATAACAAGCCATAATCTCAACACTTGAATGCAAAAAGTATTTTAAAATGCATTTTACACTAGTTCAGTTGTTTTGCAATCAAAAGTTTTCAAAAAAAATAAGATTTGAAGAAAACATCGAAAATTCTCAAAAATTCAAGAGATTTCCAAACCAACCAAAACATGCACGGAGAAAAAAGAGTTCCCAAAATCGTGAACACCCGTTCACGAAATTGGGAACCACGAACAAAGTGTTCAAATTCCATGGTACGTTTTTGAAAATCGTACCATGGCATTTGAACACTTTGTTCGTGGTTCCCAATTTCATGAACGGGTGTTCAAAAATTTTGGGAACTCTTTTTTCTCCGTGTGGTAAAAATGATTCTAAACGCAAAGGAATGCATTTTAAACTGAGTTCAGCTGATCGCAATTAAATTTGCATTGAAATTTTGATGTTTTTTGAAATTAAAATTTGTACATAAAATATATATATATATATATTTTTTATATTTTTTATATCATTAAATTCCCCAAGTTTATCATGTTTTAAATTGAAAATAACGATTTTCTGGATCAATATCAATATATAACATTATTGATGGGACCCTTAACTATGATTTGTAATGAAATACGAGGCAATTTGAATTGATTTTACAATGTTTTAGAACAAAATATGATATGAGCAACTCTCTGCGAAATCTGCCGATTTCGACCATTTTTATTTTTTGTATTTTTTTTTATTTGGCTCAAACTTTGTTCGGGCCTTCCCTATGACCAACTTAGCTATTTTGTGTCATTGGTTCACCCATACAAGTTTCCATACAATTTTGGCTGCTGTCCATACTAAAATGGAATGTAAATATTCAAACAGCTGTAACTTTTGAGTGAATTTTCTGATCAATTTGGTGTCTCTGGCAAAGTTGTAGGTATTGTTGAGGACTTTTGAGAAAAAATAGGTACACGGAAAAAAATTCGAAATCGAGAGAGATCGAAAACCCGCAATTTTTGAGCCATAGAGAAACATGGTCAAAAAATCTGCCGCCGAGTTATAATTTTTTGAAAAAATAGTGATTTTTGGAAAAAATCTAAATTTTATGCAAAAACAAATTTGACGTAATTTTTCAATGTGAAGTTGAATTTGCAATCGAAAAGTTCTTAACATAATTTTTGATAAAGGGCTCTGTTTTCAAAATAAAGCCACCGAAAATTTGATTTTAGCGAAATATTTGCAGTTTTCCGATTTTTAAAAATAGTGACCATAAGTGACCATTTCTAAAATTATTTTTTTTCAAGTTCAGAAAATTTTCTAGAAAATTGTCTACGAGACATTGAAGATTGGACCTCTGGTTGCCGAGATACAGCCACTTTAAGAAAAAGAAACACGAAAATTGAAGTTTTCTAAGTCTCACTCAAGCAACCCACCATTTTCTAATGTCGATATCTCAGCAACTAATGGTCCGATTTTCAATATTGATAATGCATGAAACATTCGTGAAATTTTCCGATCTTCTAGAAAAAAATATATTGAAAGTTTTTAAATCAAGGCTAGCATTTTAAATGGGCGTAATATTGAATGTTTGGTCCTTTTAAAAAAAATCCCAAATTATTTTTTTCGAAAAGTTCGGAATATTTCACGAATGTTTCATGTTTTAACATTGAAAATCGGACTATTAGTTTCTGATATATCGACATTAGAAATTGGAGGGTTGTTTTTGTAAGACTCAAAACACTTCAATTTTCCTGTATCTTTTTTCTTTAAGCCGTTATATCTCAGCAACCCGAGGTCAAATCTACAATATCTCTTAGACAATTTTTTAGCAAATTTTCTGAATTTTTCAAAATGAAATGGTCACTCATGGTCCCTGTTTTAAAAATCGAAAAACTGCAAATATTTAGCTAAAATCAAACTTTCGGTGGCTATATCTTGAAAACAGAGCCATTTATCAAAAAATAAAGTCAAATTTGTTTTTGCGTGAAATTTCGAGTTTTTTTTCCCAAAAATTACTATTTTTTCAATTTTTTTTAAATTGGTGGCAGATTTTTTGACCATGTTTCTCTGTGGCTCAAAAGTTTGCGGGAAAATAAAAAAAATACGTATTTTGGGAAATTGAGTTTTTGGGAAAAAAAAAGTTGATTAAAAATCCGCAATTTTTTTCCATGTACCTATTTTTTTCTCAATAGTCCTCAACAATACCTACAACTTTGCCGAAGACACCAAATTGATCAGAAAATTCACTCAAAAGTTACAGCTGTTTGAATATTTACGTACCATTTTTGTATGGACAGCTGCCAAAATTTTATGGAGACTTGTATGGGTGAACCAATGACACACAATAGCTTATTTGGTCATAGGGAAGGCCCACACAAAGTTTGAGCCAAATAAAAAAATACAAACAAAATCCATTTCCGGTTTTCGTAGAGAATTGTTCGATATTATCTTTGAAAACAGGTAATTTTTCAGTAAATCACAAATCAAAAGTTCCGGTGAAATTTGGGTGAGCCTGACGGTTTACGCCACATCGCTTACCACTAATAACAAAAATGGCTTTTTTGCAATTCCATGAGCATGAGCATGAGAGACCACCCATGGTTGTCCTTCTCCGTTGCTGAACAGGACCGTAATATCCTATCAATACAACCGGTCATACGCTTTAACGATCTAATGGTGTTTCCCTTATCAACAGCATGTATGAATGCGCCGAAAAGATAAAACACCATGATTGCTAAAACTAGATCAGTTGCGAATAGGTAACAGTCATTGGCCACCATCGGCGCCCGCCATGTCAATTTGTAGATCTCGATTTTAAGGGACGGGAATGTTAGTTAGCGCAGGTTGCTACTAGGGCAGCTGATTTACTCTGTGCTTACACCCCACAAGCGCCAGGAACCTGAAAATTGCTTAGTAGGATAGGGTGCTTGGTCAGGATTCATCATAGAAGATGATGATGCGACCCAAAATCATAGTGTTAGTTGAAAGGTTTTATAAATTATTCTCAAGGCAAACAATCGGATGCTGCGGATCAGACATTTCCCGTTTAACTGTTGTTTAATTTTAAATGAAATGGTTTAATCTTAGACAGCCGATGCTATGGAGAGGGCTTAACACACAAACAACCGACGTCGTGCCCTCCGAGCTACGGAGCTATGGGAAGGTCTTTTCAACACAAAAATGACCCGCGCACCACTCAACGTTCTTGATGAATCAAAATATTTGTTTACGCGATAAACCTAACGAACTCAACCGTCAAATTGTCTTCCAACCAGCGATGATGAAGAAAAGGCTTTCAGCACACAATAACTCACCGATTAATATAAATAAATTCCAAGATCGATCATGTTCTATAGCAACAGCGCAACTCACTCCTGATTTTCACGATCGCGGATACAACACAAAAAGAACACCACAAAAAAACCATCTCACAATCCTGAATTGTTTTTTTTTTTCACTTTGCGCACAAACCCAACCATCCGCTTGCACTGACGGAACATAATTCACACAAAAGAGACGAAAATTATCGCGGAAAAAAACAGGACTGCGCGTCCCCAGAAGCACTGCACTTCCAAAAATGGCTTTTTTGCAATTCCGTCGTAAAACTACTTACTTTTCCTGTCATTCTTGAACGTCGAAATAGCCTACTTTTCTGTACCAAAAATAACAGAATCGAATAGCAACACTTATCAAAAATAAATGCTGAAAAGTTCTACTTTTCAGCACTCAAATGGGTGCTGAAAAATTGAACTTTTCAGCACTTGTTTCGAAAAGTAACATTTTTCAACATTTTTTTAATTTAAACGATTTATCAACAAAATACATGAAAATTTGACATAAAATTTCACTCAGTGTGTGTTTTTTGGAATTCCAAAAAATGTTGCATGGAACTTGTTGCAAAACTTGATTTTTTCAGCACTCTTCGTATGTACGACTCGTGCTGAAAAAATCCTCTTTTTGCAACTTGTTGCATAAACTACTATTAATTTATTGAAAATGTTAAAATCAACAATCCCGTCAAAACAAATCCCCCACACATTCCTCTTCAATCAAAGGACAAAGACATGCATGGTATGTTTAACAACGTCCAACATTTTGTGCGACCCACATCGATTATTTTGGGAGCTTTTCTGGAAGTTGTTTGCCATCTCATCACATCCTGAAGGGGAGGGAACAGCATCAGAGCAAAGTCATCACTTTTATTGCATCCATCCGGCAGATTTTATAACCCCGGTTGATCACACACACAGTGCGATGTGTGGCTTTCATTTTTCAAAAAGGTTTTTTATCAGATGCACCAGAATAACCCATTTAAACGTCTAACCCGGTAGCCCACTCTGCTGGCAGATGTAACGGTCCTGACGTCCTTCGACGTGAATAATTCAATTGGAAATGTTTGTTTTGGCCACCGCCATCACCTCCACCACTAATGCCCCAAAATGTAATGTCCGCAGCCCCGGCTTGGTTTGTGTGTAGTTTTGGGGTTGCAGTTTATGTTCCACAAACCCCTCCCCGCGGCGGACTCGGAGAGCTAGAGGCGGCCGAACGACAACGCGCCACAGCAAGGTCGTGCTGGGCTGGGTCGAATCATAAATTCATGGGTTCCTGCAGCATAATCGTGAGAGGGCAAAAGTGGCTTCAAATTACAACATCACAAAAAATAATAACACAAAAAGCATTGGTGGCTTTTTATATGACTTTTAATTCTTCAGAAGATTAAGCTTAATATCCATCCAATAATCCCGATTAATTTGAATGTAATCGCGTTCAAAGAACCCACTCATCTGCAAGCAATCATAGCAATTGAAATAAACCACCACCAATTAACACTTCTTCCGAAACAAAACAGTGATAGCAATCGATCTAAAATAACCAACAAACCTACACGGAGAAAAGTCATTTCCCCAAAATCGTGAACAAGCGTTCACTAAATTGCTCACTTTAGAATCAACAACGGAGCGTCCATCTTATAGAGCGGTGACGACAAACCAACCGACTCAACCCCCGGCCCCATTTCGGAACGTCAGCGCGGCCACTTGGAGCCACCCGTCATTATCGTCCCAACTCGAAAGAAGTAGCTGTTCGTTTGCCGCCGGTGAAACCAGCTTGGCGTTCAAGGTAGATTGCGGCTCACAACAAGGCTCGATTGCCACTTGAACGGAGCCTTAAAATGAGATGCGGGGTGGGCGGTCTCAATCTCCTGTTTGACGTACTAATTTGAACAGCGGAAAATTCTGGTGTCGATTTATCGGTGGGGATTGCACAGGGCTGTAAAAATTATGTGAAACGAAAAACACGGAAGAGTTGAGGGCGTTTTATGGAGGCCTTCTGGCCTTGTTGAGTTATTATCTGGAGGATTAATGTTTGCTGATGGTTGAGTTGGTTGAGTTGTTGCCTCTCGAGGGAAATTTGCCCTGCCGAGTCATGCGTGCAGTGAGCAATTTCCCGGCCACAATATTTCAATGGAGGTGATTTATTTTAACGAAATTATTTCTTGTTCCAAAATATCAACTTGATTTTACGAAACCTTCTGAAATCTTGTCAACAATTACCCACTGTTTACACTAGTCTAAAAAAATGAACGTCAGTGCGATAAATGGAGAGGACATAAACCGCAAATTCAGCAAAAGATAAACATCGCTGGCCTTTTTCCTCTTCCTCTGAGTAGCCTTTCGTAGCGGGAAAAAGGTAAACATCAAACAACATTATTCACACAGCATAGAATGTAGCTGGTAGCACTGCTGCAGTACCTGCTGTGTACAAACAAAATTACCAAAGATATAAAACTACCGTCAAGGTACTTTACAGCGTTAAAAAATCATCTAGCTTTACAGTGAAGTTTGATTTTGACACTTTTTCCATGTTTGTAAAATAATGCTTTTAAAAAAGTTTCAAATAATTGAATGGCGACAAGAATCATTTGGACTCCTCAAAACTTCAGTTAGTAAATTTTACATCGATGTGTTGAACAAAACGATACAATAAATTTTCATATGATATGAATAATCAAATCTTCAAGGTGGGTCTACGAGACTTGATAAACAACTTCAATATCAGCGTGATTTCAGAGCCTTTCCTCCGTGAAAAAAAATGCAACACTTTTTTTGTTTCGATTTCCTAAGCTCTTGGATCCAATCATTTCCGTAAAAAGTATTTGCACTGAAATGCCGGCCCAACTTGGGGTAGTCGTCGGCGTCGCAACAAGACTGCAACCCAATCAATCCTTTGCGACCTCCGGACCCGACCCAGTCCGGATACCAGGAGCGCCCGCAATACCTGACCAAAAGACAAACAAGCGGCCAAATTGCTTCCCCTTTCCAATTTGCGGGGTTTCCTTTTGTGTGTTTCCTCATTTTGACTTTTCCGGTCAGAATTTTTCTATCTTCACAATGAGTTTTTTTTTTTTGGGCAGAAGGTACCCAAAAGTTGGGACAATCAGAAAATGATAAAGAATTTTGGGTAAAATAGGGCCGTTTCAAATGTCACCCTCGAAGGATGTCTTTTCACAATTTGGTCTCTTTGTTTATGTTTTCAATAGTACTTTTCGTTCATTATCGCCGCCCGCTTAGAACTTTGGATACCTTTTGGTTACTTGAACGAGTCTGTAACAGCACTGATTTGCAAGGAATGGAGCTAACACAAAAAGGGGCTTCTATAATTATGCTCTGTCCACTTCTCAGAGTCGAGCGTTGCCAGGGAGGGAAATCTATTCGACTTTTCACGAACATTTTTTTTTTTTTGGCTCAATTGATGAAAGCAAATACCTTTTTTGCAAAGCCAGAAATGAAAGGTCTCGTGTTGATTTCACCGTTAGAAGGATTCTTCTGGTCAACGCCTTTGAAGCTGACTTCAATTATTTCATTTGCGAACTTTCATAGAATTTCACGAGGCTTTGAGTGTTCTTGAACGATCAAAATATTTTTTGAAGGCAAGGTATGAAAATATTTTTGAGACTTCAAACTAATTATCTAACTAACTTTGACCAACATAGCATACAACATTATAAAAATCAGGGCTGTGGAGTCGGAGCCGGAATCGGTGAAGTCGGGTCTTTTCGGGGGACCTGGAGTTGGAGTCGTCAAAACTCGAATAGCTGGAGTCGGAGTCGGCTAAATTTTATGAGCTGGAGTCGGAGTCGGAGCCGGAGTCGAAAATTCCTGATAAACCCGGAGTCGGAGTTATCTTAAAATCAATATAATTTATAAACCGTTTTACTGTTCAGTTTTTGTTATGATGCAAATTAGTTTACGAAACTTTTATGTATCTATTTTTTTTTTTAAAAACGCGTAATGATTTTTTTTCAGTTAATTTAGGTGTTGGTTCAAGAGATTTATCAGATGCCGTTATGGTTTTGGAGCATTTTCAATTTGATTGGATAGCTCTGACTATGTTATTTCAATATGATCAGTAAATCGACAATGTCGTGCTATCATGTCGCACCTGCCATTTTGACGTTCCGAGAAAAACGCGTTTTAATGTTTGACCTTGAATAAACAAAAACGAGAGCAAGCAATGTAAACAATAAAAAACACGTTTTGTTTGGTTGACCATTCTGTGCATTGTCCCGAAGTTTGGTTGAAATTGGTTGCTGGAGTCCCGAGTTATAATTACAAATGTTTTCGGAAGTCTAACTTGTACGTGCGTCAAACGCGTTCTGACCTGAATCCCTTTGGCCATTTGTCGCACTTACATCAATTTTCAGGGAGTGACAAGATAGCACGACAAGATTGAAACTACTTATGATATGAAAAGTGACAAAAAATTTCGAAGCATTTTTGGTTTTCGTTGAATATCTTAGGATTGAAATCGAATTTTGGGGATCTGTAAAGGTCAAAAGATGGGGCATTGTGAGCTGCACAAAATGGCGCTCTTAACTCAATTTGGCCCAAAATGCACGGACGACAAGTTAGCACGACGGCGACGAAATAATAAATTTCCCCTCATTTACCCATACGAGAATTTCCCCTATATCAATCTATTACTTGGAACTCAACATGCTCATTTTGTATACAAATAAAAAAAAACAAAGGGTATTTGAAACTGACAAAAAATATCAAAATTAAGTTGCAATAATTTTGAAATCATCATTGAATATATTAAATTCATCGATTTCCTCAATGTTTACTATTTCCCTACAAAAATCTAAAAGTGTGGATCCTTACAAATATCGTTGAACAAATCTTTATATATGGCTGTTTTAGGCCATTTAGGTCCGTGAGTTTGAAAACTTTGGAATAACGTCATGATTCGAATTCCCGGACGCTTCGAAACCCGGACACTTCAACTTGTTTTATCAATTATTTGGATATAAGTTCGCATTATGAATGTCAAAACTGTAGTGCTGGAGTTAGTGCCAAAACAATTAAATAAAATAAAATTATAAGTTAACAAAAAATGCGAAACATTTCAACGGAAATATTTCATAGGCGTCCGAAGCACCAGAAAGGCAAAGCAGGATTTTATGTTTTTGATTTTCTTAAATTCTAGCCATTTTTTATATAAACTATCGATTGTTTTGATGTTAACAGCTTATTTGAGACCTATACAATGCCATTCACTAACATTTCAGTCCAAATTTGTGCGATTCATAAGCAAAATCGAGTGTCCGGAATTCGAAGTAAAAGTGTCCGGATTTCGAATCAGCTTTTAACAGCGTCCGGATTTCGAATCATGACGTTATCATAAATCGGGATAACATTGATAGAACCTTTTTTTTTTTTCAAATATTATTCTACCGGTAAGAATTTTATCATGTCTCATATGTTTAAAACATGTACTGGGCTGGATTACAAAATGTCCATGTATGTATTTTCACATAAATTCAGTAGAGCTTTGAAATACAGTTAAGTAAACTGTTTATTTTAATACAAGAATGACTTTGATAGTTACTGTGTGTCTTACAAATTAAAGCCTAAAATGATTTTATATGTCAAATCGATTATGAAGTCTAGCTCTTCCATTTTTTTAAATAACAATTACATGTTTTATTGACTTGTTTACCAATTTTTTATAAAAAGTCATGTAAATTTTGGGTTAATTAAATAAAAACCACAATTATTCTTAAAAACAGAATCCAATTTTACTTCTTCAAATACTCTGATTTTGCAAAATCATTTTGTACTATCAATTTGCAAAAAAAAACTTCGACTTATCAATGTAACCCCAAACATCAATGTCTCCCCGGTTTACAGGTATACGCGCATGTGTGAGATAAACATGTGAGTTATGCTATCAATACTTTTCCTATCATTTAAGTTATTTCGTTGTTAAAGCATTATTTGTGTGAAGCTATTTTAAGCTGACTACCTTTGAAAAGCTGATTAATTCCAAGTTGTGAACAGAGTTTGCAGGTGCCTAAAGAATCGACTATGTCTACTGAAGTACTGAAGTTGCATAGTAACCTCCAAAATATCTAATAGGTGGGGAATAGTTAGAGGAATGGAGATTTTATTTATTTAAACATTTTTTAGATATTCTTAATACTGAGTTAGTGTTGGAGTCGGAGTCGGAGTCGGAGTCAACAATCTGTTAAAAGCTGGAGTCGGAGCCGGAGTCGGAGTCGGAGTCGGAGTCGTATGAAGCTAAAAGCCGGAGCCGGAGTCGGAGTCGGAGTCAGCTTAACTCTGAAAGCCGGAGTTGGAGTCGGAGTCGCCTAAAACATGACCCGACTCCGCAGCCCTGATAAAAATCGTCGGAACAACTTCAACAAAATGTCTAAACAAACTGTTCCATTATCACTGAGAAGTAAAACTTTACACTACTGGGAGATAATCGGAGCTCAGGGTGACCTCAAGCAAAGACGGATCGAGTTGAGCGGGATCCGTTACCAAAATTCGATGATGGCCCAAAATGCCCCACGTGAATTTCTGAGCCTGTGTGGGCTGATAAGTCTAAGTTAGAAGATTGGGGAATGTTTTCAGTAGTTGCATTATGAGCTCAGTCAGAAAGTATGAATGCCAAACATTAGAAGTTATCAGCTTGCAAAAAACTTTGGCAAAAACATGCAAGCAAAATTCATAACCATAAATATCGCATAAACATCGTAAGCACTTCAAATATTTTTTTCAGAAACCAGAATCAAGTTTTCAGTGCAGAAAAGAGCAAACTTTGTCGTTACATGTCGAAACTGTTCCGCCAAATTAGGCGCATCCTTATCCACCCAAGCTGGTACCAAGTTCGACGATACGTACAAAGCATTCGACTTTCGTAACCGCCACAACGGAAAACAGACAGAATCTGCATATAACGAGAAAAGTTTTACTGCCAGCAAAACCCGACCCGAAAGCAAACGCTCGTAGGGTTGCAGCACGAAATTCCCATTTTCGCGCGCCTTTCCGAACAGAACATTTTCTTACAGCGAGGAGAAACCCTCAATCGACGGAGGAAGCTACAAGGACGATGCAGTTAGCACTCAATCTGGATTTGGCCCCTTCCGGCCCAAAGACCAGAACGAAACGAATTGCAGATGAAATTTCGGATTTTGTTACACCGTTTTCCGATCGATTGAGTTTGTTGTCAGCAGGGCAACCGCCACAGCATCTCTTCTTTCTTGGGGGTGAAATTTATGGATGAAAGGTCCACTTTACGACCACTACCGTTGATTACAGTGTGCAAAGTCACGTGCATATTCACGTAAGTTTTTCATTCCTTATTCAGTGGGTATCCTTCGGACACTTCGATACCCAATCGATTGAAGAACACTTCTTAGCACAGTGTTTCTCAACCTTTTGCGATCCATTCCCCCCTTGACTGATTTGCAAGAACTTCATTATTCCCCCCTCACCCTTATTTTCAATTTACTGGTATCAATGCACAAACATATTTATTTTTTTAGGTTTGCAAAAAGATTACAGTTTTCATAACAAAAAAAAACTATGGAAGGTATTTAAAAACGTTTTATTTTAATTTAAAAAAAATTAAAAGCCACTATTCTGAGCTTCTTTTCGTTTGAATTACAATAAAAAAAATACAATTATAAAATATGTACAAATATTAAATAAAATTAATAATTATCTGCGGCAAAAGACAGATAACCCTAAAAAATGTGAATAATTCAAACAAACTTAAATAATATTTGAAAAACTTTTTGTCAAATGCCAATTATTTAATAAAACATTCTTGTTAAAAAGTGTACAAAAATCTCACAGAAACCAACAAATCTCTCACAAAAAAATCTGCTTGAGTCCAAAAAATACAAATACCTCAGAAATATTAAAAAAAAATCATTTTATTCAAAAATAAAAAATAAAAATCACAGAAATTGAAACTTTAATAACTATTTTTGCCTTCCTCACTGAGGTAAGGCTATAATCCTGCTCGAAAAATGAACTTTTGAAATACAGCTCGTAGACCTATATTCATGTATACCTATCGACTCAGAATCGAAAACTGAACAAATGTCTGTGTGTGTGTATGTGTGTGTGTGTGTATGTATGTATGTGTTCAAAATTCTTGCCAAGTTTTCTCAGCACTGGCTGGACCGATTTTGATCAAACCGGTTGCATTCGACTTGGTTTAGGGTCCCATACATCGCTATTGAATTGTTTGAAGTTTCGATAAGTAGTTCAAAAGTTATATATAAAAATGTGTTTTCACATTTAACCGGATCTCATTTATATGCATGAAAACTATGTCCGGATCCATCATCCAACCCATCGTTGGTTAGGTAATCGAAAAACCTTTCCAACGAATCCAAAACACTGAAGATCTGGCAACCCTGTCTCGAGATATGGCCACTTAAGTGATATTGATGCACTTTTTGGAAGCCGAATCTCACTTAAATGTATGTAAACGAAGTCCGGATCCATCATCCGACCCATCGTTGGTTAGGTAATCGAGAGACCTTTCCAACGAGTCCAAAACATAGAAGATCTGGCAACCCTGTCTCGAGATATGTCCTCTTAAGTGATATTGATGCACTTTTTTGAAGCCGGATCCCACTTAAATGTATGTAAACTATGTCCGGATCCACCATTCGACCCATCGTTGGTTAGGTTATCAAATAACCTTTCCAACGAGTCCAAAACATTGAAGATCTGGCAACCCTGTCTCGAGATATGGCAACTTAAGTGATATTGATGCTCTTTTTGGAAGCCGGATCTCACTTAAATGTATGTAAACTATGTCCGGCTCCACCATCCGACCCATCGTTGGTTAGGTAATCGAAAAACCTTTCCAACGAATCCAAAACACTGAAGATCTGGCAACCCCGTCTCGAGATATGGCCACTTAAGTAATATTTATGTACTTTTTGGAAGCCGGATCTCACTTAAATGTATGTAAACTATGTCCGGCTCCACCATCCGACCCATCGTTGGTTAGGTAATCGAAAAACCTTTCCAACGAATCCAAAACACTGAAGATCTGGCAACCCCGTCTCGAGATATGGCCACTTAAGTAATATTTATGTACTTTTTGGAAGCCGGATCTCACTTAAATGTATGTAAACTATGTCCGGATCCACCATCCGACCCATTGTTGGTTAGGTAATCAAAAAACCTTTCCAACGAGCCCAAAACATTGAAGATCTGGCAACCCTGTCTCGAGATATGGCCACTTAAGTGATATTGATGCTCTTTTTGGAAGCCGGATCTTACTTAAATGTATGTAAACTATGTCCGGCTCCACCATCCGACCCATTGTTGGTTAGGTAATCGAAAAACCTTTCCAACGAATCCAAAACACTGAAGATCTGGCAACCCCGTCTCGAGATATGGCCACTTAAGTAATATTTATGTACTTTTTAGAAGCCGGATCTCACTTAAATGTATGTAAACTATGTCCGGATCCACCATCCGACCCATTGTTGGTTAGGTAATCAAAAAACCTTTCCAACGAGTCCAAAACATTGAAGATCTGGCAACCCTGTCTCGAGATATGGCCACTTAAGAGATATTGATGCTCTTTTTGGAAGCCGGATCTCACTTAAATGTATGTAAACTATGTCCGGATCCACCATCCGACCCATCGTTGGTTAGGTAATCGAAAAACCTTTCCAACGAACCCAAAACACTGAAGATCTGGCAACCCTGTCTCGAGATATGGCACTTAAGTGATATTGATGCTCTTTTTGGAAGCCGGATCTCACTTAAATGTATGTAAACTATGTCCGGATCCACCATCCGACCCTTCGTTGGTTAGGTAATCGAAAAACCTTTCCAACGAATCCAAAACACTGAAGATCTGGCAACCCTGTCTCGAGATATGATTACTTAATAAGACATGAATGCCACAAAAGTGGTAAAATGTCTATAATAAAAAAAAAATGATTACTTAAGTTATATATGTGTACGTTTTCTCTGGATTCAAAAAAATTGCTGAAATATGTGTACAAATCACTCCTATTACCCATTGTTGATAAAAAGTGAGGAAGGCATCAAACACATAGGTGGATTAAGTTAGTTTTTGGGAAAAACATGGCATTGAATTTCTATTGAACCCACATTCCCCCCCCCCCCCCCCCTAGAATGACCAAATTCCCCCCCAGGGGGGAATTCCTCACCGGTTGAGAAAAACTGTCTTAGCAGCTTGTGAAGCAACTCCAACTTTGACTTTGAGAATTTGGTGACTCCTACTCCAGCTCTCCAAAGACTCTGACTCGCAGCCCTGCGTTCTTATTCACACAACTATTTTGCATAGATCGCGCTCAAAATATCGTTAATTTGCAAGCCAAGAACAAATAACCATTTCTCCCAAGGCATGTGCAAAATGATTTTTAACTGCCTAACCTTTGCCTTGTAATAAGACCCCCCTAAACCCCAAAAGTTAAAACAGCCATTCATCTTACCGCAAACTTTGCCCATCCATCTATTCATTTCTCCAGCAAACCATCAACATGTAAGTCAAGCGAAACAACCCGTGCCCACGTCTTTCCGGCGAGAAGGTCGGCCAGCTCATGTGAAATTAAAAATTTAATTTCCACCGGCTGCCCGCCGAAAGCATCAGCTGTAGTACGAGACTTGGCCACCAGGGGGCACGATTTATGGCCGTTGAATTGCCTTTGCACTGCCCCCAAAACACTATGTCTTGTTGTTGATCTCCTTGGAGAGTGAGATGTTTCCCATAACTCAACGGGTGGTGTTGGCGTGACTTACCTGTGAGCTTCCGTCCTGTATTTATGCAAAAAATGCGGACACAGAGTTTGTTCTAAGATGGCACCCTTGGAAACACCCGAAAGTTCTGGCAACACTAGAAAAATAATTTTAAAATTCAGTGCTAAAGAGTGGTTGCCAGTTTCAGCTTCCCTTGTCGTCTTGCTGGAATACCTTGTACTCCGTAACGAACCGAACGTCGTCACGTTCCAGACGGAATGCTTTTAGCGCCGCACTCATTTACGGTGTAAGTGAGCTGCAAATGGTTCCTGGTCGACTTTCGAGCAAGCCGGTGAGTTACAAATTCTAAGAGAGTTGTTCAGGCGAACAAGATGTTGATGATAGTTTGAACGAGGCGAGTGATGAAATTTCGCCGGGAAATTAGGTGCTCCTCCTCGGCTGTAAGTGCTCCACTAATGGAGGTTCCTCAGAGAAGTAATGAGTTCAATCAACTGTGTTAATCGTCTTCGATGTCAATTTTGGGAGATTACGTCTGAAGCATTAAATTTGAAACATGATATCGGTATCGCAGTTTACCTCCGAATCTGCTTTTAAATCATCTCTCAAATTTTAAATTATCTTGAATTACCAAACTTTAATTCTCCACTGTTCTCGACATCGACATCGACATAGTGCTAACTTGTCGTGCGTCGCTTTTTGACGTTCCGAGAAAAAATGCGTTCTTATGTGTGACCATGAATAAACAAACACGCGAGCACGCAATGTAAACAATGACAAACACGTTTTTTTTGGTTGACCGTTCTGTGCATTGTCCCGAAGTTTGGTTGAATTTGGTTGCCGGAATCCCGAGTTGTAATTGAAAATGTTTACGCTAGTCATGCTTGTACCTGTGTCAAACGCGTTCTGACCTGAAATCCCTTTAGCAAATTGTCGCACTTACATCAATATTAAGGCTGTGTCAAGATAGCACGACATGATTGAAACTTCTTTTTTTTTTTTTTTGTTGAATATCTCAAAATTGAAATCGAATTGTGGGGATCTGAGAAGGTCAAAAGGTGAGACATTGCGAGCTGCACAAAATGACGTCCCTCACTCAATTTGGCCCAAAATGGACTTACGACAAATTAGCACGACTGCGACGACCTGGAGTGATTCTGCAAACATTTTACCCGTTCTCCGAAGATTGCTGGAAGTAATTTGATTTTCCTTGACTTTTCCTACACATCATCGTTTGTACTTACGCCTGAAAGCAGGTGCACCCACCCCGGCAGAAAACTTAATATTTGTGTTCACTTTAAGTTTTTTTTTTCCTAATATGGTGCAACATTACTCACGAGACAAAGTTGGAAACGTGTGCAAATAATTAAGTAATGTTGCTTTTTCTGAAATGTTTTTTTTTATTTTTTTGCTGCATTGACTAAACAGAGCAGTAAAACGTCGTTAGTTTGAATCAACACAGTTTTCAAACATCCTTAGAGAACGAGTATTTCCTCGCTTCTCTTCTGCGCGAGATTGACGAAATGATAATATCATCGCAGCTGCGTAAGTTTTAAAATAATTGTAAAACGAAGTAGTCAGCCTTAAAAAGAAAGCTAGTTTAGTCAAACCAACGGAATTTCACTGTATTCCCTTTGGCACCGAACCTAGATTCAGTAAACCTGGAACGGTGAGTGGAAACAGATGGAATTGTTGTTTGCCAACTCGTTAGCGGGCTAGCTTTTATTTCTATCATCATTCCAGGTGGGAATGTTAGTTCTGAGCAAAAACAAAACGGGAACTTATTTTCGCTGTTTGCACCAGTCAAGCTGTTATAAAATAATTAACTTCTTTTTCGTTTGAAAAGTGCAGAAGAAAACAAACATCGCTTCAAGTAGTGGAGCAATTTAAGAGATCCTTGAACCTAGACACCGCCTTTTTTATCATAGTAAAAGCCAAATCAATCAAAGTAGCCTAAAGTTGAAACATTTCCCCCCTGTTAAGTCCTCAACAGTTAAGCGCCGATTGAAACAAGTCCACGAAATCCTCTCCAATCACCATTAGCAACAATCGGCCAGAGATCGTCCCCCGGCTGCCCCGTTTTCTCCAGCCATTCAAGTTTGTTTATCTCAATTCTGACGACCGTGCAAATATTTGCTCCCCGGAAAGAAGAGAAATGGGGTAAGAACGAATAACTTTCCTGATGTTAACCGCCATCTAGTCATAATCGACGGTGACAGCAAGCAAACTGTATCGAAATGTGCAATCAAGCAGCATCCCGGGAAGGTGGATGAACATTTGGATCATGGTTGTAGGAATTGATCATCAAATCGGGCGTCCAATTTTACATACAAGTCTCTTTAACACCAAATTTTCAAACCATCACTACAGAATTATTGAAAAACACATATTTTTTCGAACGTTTTCGAAAAAGTGAAAATTTTACCATTTTCCGGGATAATTTCATCGGTTTTTTGTCTGTGTGGTTGTCAAGCATGCCAACATAAACTTTGAAAAATATTTGCAACGGCCTAATTTAAAACAGACTGAAAATTATTTATTTTCAAAAATTTTAAATCAAGACTAACATTCCAAAAAGGCGTAATATGATTTAATTTTTTTTTGAAAATATTGAAAAGGAAAATTTCAAGAATTATTCATATTTTAACATTGAAAATCGGACCATTAGTTGCTTAGATATTGACATTCGAAAATGGTGGGTTGTTTGGGTGAGACTTAGAAAATATAAATTTTCCTGTTTATAAACCTTTTCATGGCAATATCTCAGCAACTAAGGGTCGTATCAGCAAAGTTATAAAAAAGCAAAATATTGAGAATTTTCTCAGCCTTTTAAAAATATTTTTGTCAAAAGTGGACAAACATGGGCACTCATTAAAAAAAAGAATAACTGTGACTTTTTGCCTTCCTCACTTTACTGAGGAAAGGCTATAAAATCACTCGAAAAATGAACTTCTTAATTCGACCTCGTAGACCCACCTTCACGTATACATATCGACTCAGAATCATGTTCTGAGCAAATGTCTGTGTGGATGTGTGTAGGTGGGTGGACAAAAAAATTGTCACTCGATTATCTCCGGACTGGATGAACGGATTTTGACCGTATCAGTCTCATTCGATCCGTCTTGGGGTCCCATAGGTCTCTATTTAAAATCAGCAAGTTTAGTTAAGTACTTCAAAAGTTATGCTAAAAAAACGATTTTGGCGTATGTCCGGAAGATTGTAAAAAGGGTGGTTTTTGCAAGAAACCCTATCATGTTATACATTTTTAGAAAGGTATTAAAAAGACCTTTCCAATGAGCCCAAAACATTGATGATCTGACAACCCTATCAAAAGTTATTAGCACTTAAGTGTTATTTATACACTTTTTGGAGGCCGGATCTCAGATATTTCAATAAAAATGATGTCCGGGTCCATCATGCGACCCATCGTTAGTTATATAATCGGAAGACCTTTCAAATGAGCCTAAAACATCAAGTATCTGACAACCCTATCAAAAGTTATTAGCACTTAAGTGTTATTTATACACTTTTTGGAGGCCGGATCTCAGATATTTCAGTAAAAATTATGTCCAGGTCTATCATGCGACCCATCGTTAGTAAGATAATCGGAAGACCTTTCAAATGAGCCTAAAACATCAAGGATCTGCCAACCCTATCAAAAGTTATTGGCACTTAAGTGTTATTTATACACTTTTTGGTGGCCAGATATCAGATATTTCAGTAAAAATTATGTTCGGGTCCATCATGCGACCCATCGTTAGTAAGATAATCGGAAGACCTTTCAAATGAGCCTAAACCATCAAAGATCAGACAACCCTATCAAAAGTTATTAGCACTTAAGTGTTATTTATACACTTTTTGGAGGCCGGATCTCAGATATTTCAGTAAAAATTATGTCCAGGTCCATCATGCGACCCATCGTTAGTTAGATAATCGGAAGACCTTTCAAATGAGCCTAAAACATCAAGGATCTGCCAACCCTATCAAAAGTTATTGGCACTTAATTGTTATTTATACACTTTTTGGAGGCCGGATCTCAGATATTTCTGTAAAACTTATGCCCGGGTCCATCATGCGACCCATCGTTAGTTAGATAATTGAAAGACCTTTCAAATGAGCCTAAAACATCAAGGATCTGACAACCCTATCAAAAGTTATTGGCACTTAAGTGTTATTTATATACTTTCTGGAGACTGGATCTGAGATATTGTGATAAAAATATTGTCTGAATCTTCCATGTGAACTTTCGTTGAATAAGTTTTTTTTTCAGACCTTGCCGATGAGCCAGAAAAATTGAAGGTCTGCGAACCCTATAAAAAAAAATCAGTAATAAAATTGTTTTTTTAAACATGTTAAGGGAATGTTGCTATTTTTACTGAATGTATTGACTTTATGAATGTGAGGAAGGCACCAACCACCTAACGGTGGATTAAGTATCGTTTTTTCAAAAAAGTTACCTAAAAATGGCTACAACTTAAAAAAAAATTATCAAAATTCCACTAAAATACTTTTTGATTGCATGATTCGATTTGAAAAATTGAAAAAAAAATCGGTATTGGTTCAAAAATCATAACTCGGTCAAAATTGTTTTGCCCATTCTGGAAATTTATGAAAAGTTGGCATTTGATGTCCCCTATAACATATCAGAAAATAAAAAAATATAAAAATAGTGTTTTTTTGCAAATCAAGTTTTTTTTACCGAAATCTCAGAAAATTACTCTTATATGCCCTTTGAAAATGTTGCTCCAGATTTAAAAACATTCAAGCTTTTAATTTTATTTCAAATTCTGGAATCAAAATGCAAAAATAAATGAAACTTAAAAATTATTGATTATTTATCAAGTTTTCTACAGTGGCACTTGTAGATTTGCAAAAAAACATTTGAGCAACTCTCTACAAAATCGGCCGATTTTGACCATTTTTATTTTTTGTATTTTTTTATTTGGCTCAAACTTTGTGTGGGCCTTCCCTATGACCAATGAAGCTATTTTGTGTCATTGGTTCACCCATACAAGTCTCCATACAATTTTGGCAGCTGTCCATACAAAAATGGTATGTAAATATTCAAACAGCTGAAACTTTTGAGTGAATTTTCTGATCAATTTGGTGTCTTCAGCAAAGTTGTAGGTATTGTTGAGGACTATTGAGAAAAAAATAGATACACGGAAAAAAAATTTGCGGATATTTTTATAAACTTTTTTTCACAAAAACTCAATTTCCCAAAATACGTATTTTTTTTATTTTCGAGATTTTTCGATATGTTTAAGGGACAAAACCCGCAACTTTTGAGCCATAGAGAAACATGGTCAAAAAATCTGCCACTGAGTTATAAATTTTTGAAAAAATCGTGATTTTTGGAAAAAATCGAAATTTCATGCAAAAACAAATTTGACGTAATTTTTCAATGTAAAACTGTATTTCCATTCGAAAAGTACTTTACAGATTTTTTGATAAAGGGCTCTGTTTTCAAGATATAGCCACCGAAAGTTCGATTTTAGCTAAATATTTGCTGTTTTTCTATTTTTAAAAATAGTGACCATAAGTGACCATTTCTGAATTTTTTTTAAGTTCAGAAAATTTTCTATAAAATTTTCTAAGAGGCATTGAAGATTGGACCCCCGGTTGCTGAGATACAGCCACTTTAAGTAAAAGAAACACGAAAATTTTAGTTTTCTAAATTTCACCTAAACAACCCACCATTTTCTAATGTCGATATCTCAGCAACTTATGGTCCGATTTTCAATGTTATGAAATTTTCCGATCTTTTCGAAAAAAATATTTTGAATTTTTTTAAATCAAGACTAGCATTTTAAATGGGCGTAATATCCAATGTTTGGCCAATTTAAAATGTTAATCTTGATTTAAAAATCTACAAAATATTTTTTTCGAAAAGATCGGAAAATTTCACGAATGTTTCATATTTTAACATTGAAAATCGGACCATTAGTTGCTGAGAATCGACATTAGAAAATGGTGGGTTGTTTAGGTGAAATTTAGAAAACTTCAATTTTCGTGTTTCTTTTCCTTAAAGTGGCTGTATCTCAGCAACCGGAGGTCCAATCTTCAATGTCTCTTAGACAATTTTATAGCAAAATTTCAGAACTTTTCAAAATAATATTTTTAGAAATGGTCACTCATGGTCACTATTTTTAAAAATAGAAAAAACTGCAAATATTTAGCTAAAATCAAACATTCGGTGGCTATATCTTGAAAACAACAACAAACAACAATTTTACAACAACAACAACAAACAACAATTTTACATTAAAAAATTACGTCAAATTTGTTTTTGCATGAAATTTCGATTTTTCCAAAAATCAACATTTTTTCAAAAAATCATAACTTGGCGGCAGATTTTTTGACCATGTTTCTCTATGGCTCAAAAGTTGCGGGTTTTTGTCCCCTAAAACATATCAAAAAATCTCGAAAATCAAAAAAAAAAATATTTTGGGAAATTGTATTTTAGTGAAAAAAAGTTGATTAAAACTTCTGCAATTTTTTTCCATGTACCTATTTTTTCTCAAAAGTCGTCCTCAACAATACCTACGACTTTGCCCAAGACATCAAATTGATTAGAAAATTCACTCAAAAATTACAGTTGTTTGAATATTTACATACCATTTTTGTATGGACAGCTGCCAAAATTGTATGGAGACTTGTATGGGTGAACCAATGACACAAAATAGCTTATTTAGTCATAGGGAAGGCCTTCACAAAATTTGAGCCAAATCAAAAAATACAAATAAAATCCATTTCCGATTTTGGTAGAGAATAGCTCATTTGAACTATAATTTTGTGTGTTATGTTTTATTATTAGCAGTGTTGCAAAAGAGTGATAGAAAAGCTATCAATAGATTATCTCTGCACCAAAAATATCCGAGAGTATAGCGGCCGTCACTATAGCTTGTGAGATCTCTTCTTGTGTCTCGGGATTCCCAGCGATATCATTCTCTCTCTATCACTCCTTCCCTTTTCCTCGACTATGCACTCTCACCGCTGAGTCTCTCAATCTCTCCGAAAACTGCAATGAGAGAACGCGAAATTGCGATTAGGAGCCGACCACGTATGACGCCCCTTCAAACTGCGTTTGCAAAATTGGTTTTGTGGCGGCTTTTGTGGTTAAACGCTGTTGCGGTAGGATGATCGTGGAAGCGAGAACGAGAGAGAAAAGGAAAATGTCAATCGCGAGTGGGCAAACACGAAAACGTGTTCGGCTATGTTCGGCGCTGAGAGTTTCAATGAAGAGAGAAGAGCAGTTGTATTCGAGGCATGAATATTCAGGCGAGATAATTGTAGTTGCTGAGAGCTGATATTTTGATATTTTAACAACCCTGATTATTAGTATTTATTACTACTAAAGACACTTTACCTCTGCAGGCATTCGTGTCGTTTGTTTTATTATGAATTCGTTCATAATGTAAGAATCCAAAGAAAAATAGCTTAATTCCAAGCATATTTTTTAGCAAAGCAACATATTGGGTTAGTTTAGGTTTAGAAGAAGTTTGTTGAATTTTTTATTCAATTTATAAATAAAAATCAGGTTTCCGTTTTTTGCTGGGGTTTCATGATTCAACTGATTTTTTATGTGGAATTTTTCAAGATATGTAATTTGAAGACAAATTCAAATAACTTAGAAGGATATTTTTTCGCCTGGAACAAATTATTTATATTGCTTGATTTGTTATTTGTGTAGGGTTGGGGTTTGCTTGTGACCGTCCCGGGTTGCGGTTTTTTTGCTAAAAAAAAACATAAAAAATACCAACCTTTTTAAATCATTAACTCGTGATGGTTCACTTTGTTTAACAGTTTTTTTTATAAATGAGTAAAACAACAATAATGAGGTAATTCTACCATGGTGCTGACACAATTCAAAATTGAAAAGAGTGCATCACTTCGATGGATAAAAACACTCCTAATTAAAATTTTCACAGACGGGCTCCTGTTTGTTGACAAATAGCGGAATGTGCATTTCAATTCATTATCAATCAATGTTTGGCTTGCGGTTGTATTAAATATATGACGGTGAATGAGTGAAAAGCTAACAGGCGTGTGTTTGTGTGTATGTTATGAAATGATTCATTAATTGAAGCAGCGATACGTCATTGCCTCGCAGGTGTGCTTATATTTAATGTGGCTTCTCGGATGCTTGCGAAAAGCTGGTGTTGCGATATGTATAGAATCAATCAACAAGTAGTTTAAACAGCAACGAAACATTGAAACATCAATATTTCCGTCCAATACACAAGTTAAACAGAAACAATTACACGATTGAAAATGTTAACACAATAAAACCTTAATGAGATTACCACAATTAAAACAGCGAATGAAGCCGCGACAGATGATAAAGCAACTATAGTGAAAAGTGCCACAAGAAGTTTATAAAAAAACAGGAAAATTACAGCACACAAACTAACCAAACAAACATCGAAAAGAGAAAAAAAAATCGAACGAACGAACGCAAGATTGTTGGGTTTTCTGTTCGCCCCAAAGCAAGAAACGAGTGACTTTTGTTTTGTTTGCTTTAATTTTCATATTTTCTCTTACCATCACTGTCGGATTTAAGGTAGAGCTTTCCTCGGGGACTCAAGCACGACCGGTGCGGTTCTGGTGGTCGTCGGAAGGATTTAATTTTTGTTGGTGTTGGTTGTGATGTTGTTGTTGTTACGTTGTAAAGATGTTGTTTTTTTTTTGTGACGGTGAAGGATTTGTGGTTAGTACGTGTTGGTTGTTGGTCAGAAAATCAAGATAGCCAGAGAGTGGTGGCGATTTTGGGGGAGAAGAGAAAGAGAGAAAGAGAAAAAAGAAGAAAAAGAACGATAATGAAAATATGTCAGTTAACAATGGTCTCGTTGCTCTCGTTTACACAAAAATTCACATATAAAAGGGTAAAGAAAAACAAGTCACTCGGCAGATAATGCCCTCAAAGAAAAGCTCACATTGTTTTCCATCCTTTCCTTTTGAAGCTTGCATCTCCGATTAATTGTTTCTTTGAAATAACTAATCCTTTAATGTTTTTTTTTTCTCCAGCTTATACCAAAGTTTTCTTTCAGAGAAAATTAAATATGCCAGCACCATGAAATTTATTTTGCCGCTCAACAAACACTCTTTATCTTAGCCTTTAGTTCAGGATCTATGTGAGTATGTGTGTTGGGAAACATTCATCAACTCCACCAAACAGTTGAAAACTTTTAATCGTGTTTGTTTTGTGCCAGCCGACTATAATATAAGAGTTAGAAGGGAAAATTACGTACAACGTGTGTAAGTATGTGGTTTGCTTGAAGTTTTAATTTCAAGTAGATGTATGTACTGGGGAACCTAGTGTAGAAACCTCGTACAGAAAAAATTCCTTTATTTTTAATCTTTCAATTGTTACTATTCCCTCACCCTTAATCCTCAAATCTGAAAAAGAAACCCAACCAGCTCCAAACTCACTTCTGCTCGTGACATTTAATTCGATTTGGGGTTTCATTCTCTCCCGGCCACCGCAGATTTTCCACATTTTCATCCAACTTTGCCCACACCTGAGGCGCTTTCGCGTATGTGTGTGCGCATTTCGTGTGCGTGTGTGCTGTGCATACAAATGTTTGCTCCTGTTTCCACTCCGGTTGGTTTCTGTTTGTGGAACGTGAATTCACCTTTTCCCCCTGATGATGCTGGAGGGCACACACTTCAGCCGACCGGGACACTGACCACCGCCCGCCGTTCCGGAAGTGAAAAAACCTTTTTTCATTATAAAACTTTGTTTTGTTTTTTTCTTTCTTTTTGTTTCGTCTGTGTGTGTGTATGTGAAAAAAAAGGTGTCCAGGAAATGGATTTTTGTTTCAAAACCTCGACCCACAAACTGAATATGGTACCTTGAGCTATTTTAGGACTATAGGACAAATATGAGCAAAATCGGTAAACTTTAACCCATTGATAATCGGAAATGATGTTTGTATGGGAAAAAAAATCTCGCTGGAAATTCAATGCTCTACAACTTTGCCGTTAAACTCGCTCCTGCAAAGTTGAAAAAAAGTAATTTTGGCATGAAAAGCATTTTTCCAACAGTAAAAATGGGTTCCCCTTGTGGACCATGGGATCATTTTTTTCTGGTTACCCTAGTAAGTATATGTGTAATTTCCCCCCCCCCCCCTTTTGTTTAGAACTAGTTGGTTTCTGTACGACCAATATTCATACCAGGTAAAATGTTAGTTTCATTTGAATAGGCACATTTTTATCAAAAAAGTGATTTGAGTAGTGCGGTGCCTGTGTGGACGCTCAGTCCTGTTTTTTCGTGTTATTTTCCGTCTCTTTTATGTCGCTGTTCGAGTGCATGGGGTGATTGGTCATTATAATTAAATAATGGCATCAGTAGTGCGGTGCCTGTGTGGACGCTTAGTCCTGTTTTTCGTGTTATTTTTCGTCTCTTTTGTGTCGCTGTTTGAGTGCGAGTAGTGCGGTGCCTGTGTGGACGCGCAGTCCTGTTTTTTTTTTTCTTTTCGTGTTATTTTCCGTCTCTTTTGTGTCGCTGTTCGAGTGCATGGGGTGATTGGTCATTATAAATAAATAATGGCATCAGTAGTGCGGTGCCTGTGTGGACGTGCAGTCCTGATTTTTCGTGTTATTTTCCATCTCTTTTGTGTCGCTATTTGTGTACATGGGGTGATTGGATTTCTTCTGATTCGTGTTGTTTTCATCTCTTTTGTGTCGTTGTTTGTGTGCATGGGGTGATTGGTCTTCTTCTTCTTCTTCTTCTTTTTTCTTTTTTTTTTAGTTCGCGCGTTCGTTGGCCAATGAGTTTATTTTTGTTCTCTTTACATAGTTTTCGATAGAAACGATCCGAATTCTTTTTTTTTTTCGAGACAAGCAAGTCGTATTGCTGGATTAAGTCCTTTCTATATCATCGATGATCGGAAGGCACACCGACGAATATGTTTTAAGGCTTATGATATAAAATCATTTTAATGAATAAAGCCCTTCTTACATCACCGTTGATCGGAAGGCACGCCGACGAAGAATTTCTGGAGGATCGCGGTCGAATTAATACTATATTTAAAATTCTAGATAGCTATCTTTCGGATTCGATTGTGAGTAGCGGGACTTCGCGGTTACTATGCAACGTATTTTTTGGAGTCTTTTTATATTTTAAATTTATAAGTCCTTCTTTTATCATCGTTGATAGGAAGGCACGCCGCCGGTTAAGTTCGTTTAAGTTATTGTTTTAATTTCATTACAATCGGTTACGTGGTGTCCTGTTTTCTTTTCGTTTATATTCGTTGATCGTAATAATTTATTCCAACTGGCAGCTTTAGTATTAACTCATCTACTATTTTTGACATTTGCTCGCGTTATCTTAATTGTACCAACAGTAAAAATATACTGATAAGTCCAGCCCATAGCACTACCGCTCGGATGGCACGCGTTCGATTAAAACAAACTTTTTAAATAATCAATTATTTATCTTTTCGCAGCCGGCTGCCTAAGATTTAAAATTTCAACCGATAAACAAAATGCTCATGGTCACATCACTGCCACTCGTGAATCCTGACCTCATACCCATCTACTAACCCCCTCAAAACTCATGTGATACTTTGTCGGAGAAGCAGTCGATTGGGCGGTCTCTATCACTCAAGTATCGGACTAACATTCCCATCCACTTCCCCGTGACCCTACCACTGGTCGTGGCCGGCGCCGGTATTGATCAGCATGATAGGGGCCTTCGAGAAGTTGCGAAGCGAGGAAAGATAGCACCCACTTATCTTCCACGGCTCGTGGATGTAACTTCTGGAGGTCCTGGTCAATAACGGAGTAGCAACTGCGGGTGGGCACCTATGCTTATGCTTATGCTTATGCTTAATAGGCACATTTTTATCAAAAAAGTGATTTAGTACGCGCATTAGCATTAAAAAACCAACTTATTCATGTTATTTAACCCACCGGAAGTCGCATAAGTGTACTTTGTACACACTTTCTAACGGAACTTTTATGAAACGCCAAAACACGCGACTTCCGAAAGGATACACACTTGAATTTTTTACTGTACTCGGTAATTTTTTTACCAAAATCTCAACAGCCGAGCGCTCGGTAGTCAGCTCGGTAAAAATTACAACTACCGCGAGCTCGGTAAACGTTAATTTGACAGCTTGCTTCAAATTTCATCGAACAACCCGGTAAAAATTACCGAGAATTTACCGTGCCTACAGTAAAGCTTTATTTTCCTCATTTTTCTTGTTTTTATAAAAAAAATGACTTTTAAAATTGAAAATACATTTATTTCAAAACAATTTTTCAATCAATGCACTTTTTTTTGGAGACCTCGATTATTCCGCTGCAGACTACGAACTAGAGCATGACAGTGTGAAAGTAAATTTATTGTTCCGAAGTTCTAAACCAAGGTAAGAGACTTCAACACCCAAAGGAAAAATACATCTCAAAATCTGCAACAGTGGATTTGCTGCAGAAAATGTTATATTTTATTACATTTTTTGCAGCAAGCCCATAGATCATTTTTGCCCGCGTTTCAACACGTCAGCGATCTGCAGTTCTCACCAACACATATAATGATGGCGCGTCCCCGAGCAACACTCCAGAGAGAACATTATGTTTGCGCTCTGTCCCTCATCATTCTTCAAGCGTCCATGGCGCGGTGGTAGGTAGATGATGGTTCAATCCTCGTTCTGTTAACATTTTTTTTTCTGCAATACAATCAATCTGCCGTCGGTAATGTCGATAATTGTCGGTAACGGGCAAAAATGTCATACCCCTATATCGCAAAAAATGCATGAGGACAGTTTTCATGCAGATTCTGATATACTTTCATGCCGCCATGTATCACAATCATGCGACCACCGGTTGGGTGAACATAAACTGAAAAGATGTTTTAATTAAAAACATGCTACATTTACAAAGTTAATATCACTTACCCAAAATAAAAAAAATAAAAACAAAAAAACAAACACTTATTTGAAAAAAATGCACGGTCAATGACTGACTTCAAAGTTTTAAATGACAGCAAGAAAATGACATAAGTAGGGGAAATATACCCATTTTAATCACACTAAGCCATTCGACCAATTCTCATCACTTTTGCCGTTTTCCGCTATTAAATCAACATTTTCAGATGTATCAACAATGAAGAGTTGCTTGCTCACTTTGATTTGAGCTATTTATTACTTTGGAACAGTCGAAAACGCTTTATTTAAGCTGTAATTCATGATCAAAGTGCTGATAGGCCAATAATAGAAATAGGCTGAGAAAAGGTATAGTTCCCCTATCTACTGTGCAACCCAGTAAAACACATTAATATTTACTGGGCTACCGGTATAAAAATTACCGAGAACCAGAAGTTTACCGTCAAAACTTGTTTACTGAGTAGCTCAGTATTTTTTTACTGAAGTATGGTATTTTTAAGAAAAAAATACCGATGGCTCAGTAAGTTTAGTTAAAAATAACCGACAGCTCAGTAAAATCTTATTTTTACAGTGCAATTTTGGTAAAAATATTACCGAGTAAGCGCTCCTGATTTAGTGTGTAAGCAAAGCTACCTAGAACAGCCTTTGAGAATAGATCAAATTAAAAGTGCGCTTGGCACAGTAGTTCCAAAATAAGGACAAATATCCAACCTGAAAAAATTGAAAACATTGCTTCCAAAAACAAATTTGTTATTAGAATTTTAAATTAGTTTAAAATCTCGTTGAATAACGCCGAACTCGAATTTCCAAGGGACCATTCGATTATCTTAGGCCGCCGCAACTTTTATATAAAAAAAATCAACAAATTATAAAACACACATAGCCAAAAATTCGATCCGGTCCGATAAAATCAGATGCATGCACATCTCCTTTGTGAGGAAAGTCACTTAATATTGCACACTGCATGTACCGTTTTTCTACACACAAAAGAAAAGTAGTAACCGACGGGATTTAATCCCAGCATCTACAGTCTACAGGACTGACGCCGATATCAGTCTTACTTTTCGGTCAGGTACACAGCTAAAAATCCAAGGGTAAAACAACAAGGTAAAACGACAGGATTCAAACCCAGCACCAACAGTAAGGACTGGCGCCTTAGCCCACTCGGCCATCATACCAATAAAAAGCTTTAAGGATAAACGCATATTTGAGCTTGACATTTCGGTCAAGTAGGTTTCCCATACACCCAAAATTCAGAATCGAGATAATCGTTCTCTCAAAATTTATTGAGGGCTCAGTGCCAAAATCGATAGAATAATGGTACCAACTCACACCATCATAACAAATGAGTTCATTCGTTAGTTGAATCAATAAATCTCCAACAAGTGTCATATATCGACTTCTGACTTCTCCATGGTCACCAAGCTGTGGTGGCCGAGGCAGCTAAGTCATTGGATTGGTTTGTCAAAGGTTTCTGGTTCGATTCCCGTTGTTAACACTTTTGGTTTTTTTTTTTGACGGATGAACTTTTTTTTGCAAATGAACCTCGAGAGAATAGTTCTATCGCCCATCTCGAGCTGTGTTCTCTGCGTCCGTGAATGGTACCACTATTCTCTCGACTCGAGACCATAATTCTCTCGGACTAGCGCTGCCAGTTTTGGGTGTACTGATGGGCTACATATGTCAGGATGTAACATTACACAGAATTTCATAAAATAATGCAAAATTTATTTTACACCCAGGCCTTTTACACGCAGCTGGATTACTACTTTTTTAGCTGTGTAGGTTTCCCATACTGATGGGTTACATATTTTTGGGTGTAAAATTACTAAAAATTTCATATTGCGCCTGCAATTTCTAGAGTTTTGTGTCAATCGTGCAAGGGGCTATCGTAATTTAAACTTGTGTTAAAAAAATTAAAATTATATATAATTTTTGAAAACTGTGGCTGAAAAAATATACCTACAAACAAATCGAATCTTAAACACATAATTAGGTATATCTAATTTTCAAAATTATACAATTGAAAAATTTCCAGCCCGAGTGCTGGTTATGACTGGAGCAATAATTTAACTCTTTAAAGCCTGTGACCCGTGGTCTAGGGTTAAGCGTGGCATTTTTCGAGACGAGATTTGTCTGGTGTTGGTGTAGGGGTCGTCTCCCTGGGTCCTGTCTCGGTGGAGTCACTGGTATGCAGCTGGACTAACAATCCAAAGGTCGTCAGTTCGAATCCCGGGATGGATAGAAGCTAAGGTGTAAAAGAGGTTTTAAATTGCCTCAACAATCAGAACCTTCGGACACCTAGTTTTGAGTAGGCAATCGATAGCGCCAAGGTAATTGGGTACTAAAGCCCTATGCCAATTTTTATGTACAACGGTAAAAAACACGATTAAAAACCATTTCTGATCACTTTTTTTCATTACAATGCAAAAAAAAATGACAAGACAACATTTTTTCGATGGATCAACTATGGTCCCCTTGGAACGAGCTGTCAAGTAGGAGTTTTTCTGTCAAGAAGTCAATTTGCATACCGTGCAGAAAAACTCATAATTTACCCTTAAACAAAAGCTAACCCTGTCGATTGAGTCACTTAGTTATTAGGGGGGTTCAAATTTGTTTTAGTATAATAATGTTTCCATTTTTTGATAAAAATAAAGTATGAGAATACAAGGCTGAACTTGTGAGTTTTCTCTTGCTTTTTTTTGTTGAAAGATGTATTGAATAGAACATCAAACAGCACAAAAAATATATTGAATATTGGTTACTAATAACAGGCTCTGCTAAGAATGTTTGAATTCAAGTAATTTTAAAGTATGCTTCTCCTGAAAATACACGTTTTTGCTTTCAAGTATTTTTTTCTCTAAGAAAAAGTATTTAAAATGAATTAAAAATAATACATACGTGGTAGAGAAACTGTACCCTAGGTATACAATTGACTTAAGCTTGGTCCATTATCATTAAAGATGATGCCATGCAATCAAAAATCTACATAATGGTGAAAGTTTACACAACATAGACCAACTTCAATTATACTGCCCATAAAAACAAGGTTGTCCCATGTGATATTTTGTCATTCTCGAATTTTCCAGATTATTAATAAAAAAAAATCTTGCACACAAAGCTATTACTGTTGAGTCTAAGATTTCCGACATTCGTAAACGCTGAACTTGCCTAATTGTTCTTTTTTTAAAAAAATG
Source organism: Culex pipiens pallens (assembly GCF_016801865.2). NCBI lineage: Eukaryota > Metazoa > Arthropoda > Insecta > Diptera > Culicidae > Culex > Culex pipiens. The sequence goes on from NC_068937.1 coordinate 120,249,250, forward strand.
CAAAAATGTCTAACTGTATTAAATTTATTTTAAATGAAAGGTGAAATTGGCGAGATTGATGGTTTAACTATGCGGCTAGAGCCCCAATACAAACTTTTTTTTTATTTGCAAGAAAAATCACGTGATACAAGAAGTATGCGTATCAAGTATATGCTCCACTACTCTCTACTCACCGTGCGTCTCCACCGATTCGCGGCCGCTGGGCAGCTGGACGGCCGATCCGAACCCGCCGAGCTTGACCGGGGCCGAGTTGTCCGCGGTGGCCAACAGGGCGCACGCCGGCCGCACGTCCCGGTGGATGATGTCGTTCTCGTGGCAGTAGCGCAACGCCTCCAGAATCTGGCGCATGTAGTGGCTGGGGGGGGAGAGGCGAAGAGCAGAAGGTAATCGGATTATTTGCCACGTGGCCACCTGAAGTTTTTAGACGGTGTAAGAGGGTGCAAACCCTTGACTTGATAATTGCTGTTTTATGTCGGGGATAACATATTTAGGCGCCACAATAAATGCTGATTTAACTTTTTTTGGCAATTTGACGAGTTGATATGCATTCCAAATCAATTTTGAAATGAAAAATAAAGCCTCCCAGCCAAATGGGACATAACAAAAAAGTCAATAAAATCCAATATATTCCGAAAGTCAAAATTGCACTCTACTTCTGAAATCAATCCTTGCCACAACAATGTTCACATATTTGTTGAAGAGTCATCCAGTGCAGCGATGCTTACCAACCGCTGGGTGGGACAAGCTCAATATCGAGTAGAATATTCCGAGTTCGTTCGACCATATCAAATAAATCAACAAGCCAAACCAAACTGGAGCTCGTTCATGCAAAAAACAGAAACTCAACCCGAATACCAAGGGCCCTGGCTCTCCAGGCAGAAAGTAATACCGATCGAACATCAAAAACTTCATTATTGACTAATTCAATTAGCTCTAATGTATTGTGCACACGCGTGCACACTCCAGGACCTCCACGTGGAATTCGGAATGGTGAGCATTCTGCTCTATTCTGATAAAATGTTCAATTCTGGGGCGATCGAAGATTTTTTTTTCGACCTTTGCTGGTCAATTTCCCTTAAATTCACAACCATCAAGAATCGATAAGTCATGCACACTGACAGTCAGTGACCGTAGACTGTCTGCTTTTCTCCTTGTTGTTGCCTTCATCATCGCCAGCATTATCCCGAATGACTATCGTTTATTTTATTACCGGCCAAGTATCATCCCAGCGCGCCCCGAAAATAGCCTGTACGAAAAGGCTATCGATCGCCAAGAATCACTTACCATGCTACTGCTTCGCTGTACACGAATCCGGCCACGGCACGTCTGACCACTTCAAAGCAGATGTCGGAACCTTCCATGCTGGGAAAAATGAAAAATAAGAAGAAAAGAGACGGTTAGGAGAAATTAGCGCTGAAAATCAGGACGAAAGAAGGAGCGACTCAAAATCAATACACCACAGTAGGCGGACATAATCATCGCTTCGAGGACCATCAATCATGAGTGTGGGTTCCTGATCGACAGGGAAGAACTTGCCTGGAATTTTGCTGAACGGAGCAAGTTCTTTGGTCTGTCTTTTTGTTGAGCCAATGACAATGGTGAATACATGATGATGAATTCGAACAGTTTGTGTTATGAACTTTTCATTTCGAAAATAAAAAAATTTGCAGTATAACCAAAAACTTTTATTTTGAAGGTAAGTCAACAAAATTCCTGTAAGGCAAAACTAAATAGAACACTGAATCTAATTACAGTTTGTAGCCAACTACAAGAAAATAAAGCATTTCCTGTGCGCCCCGCTACAGTTTGGAAAGTTCAACCTAAATCTGATTAAAAATGCAAATTGGATGTAATCCCGGAATGTCGTGGAAAAATGGCAACTCTCTCACACACACACGTGCGCGCGCTGCATCATCCGATACGGTTATGACAAGGGGAAAAGAAGGGTAAAATCATCCCAAATGTTAAACTTACAAAAACTAATGTTGTAATATTGATATCAAATAGTATCATCACCACAGATGGCTAATATTAAAGTTCTTAACATCTTTGGGTCTTCAAGCTATCCGGCTTTAGGTATCCTGCTGACGGGGCAACGAATATCCGGTTTGCCTCAATAATGACCCGCTCACTGTGGGCCCATGATCGGAACGAGAAATGGTGACACCCACGGGACAAAAAACATCACCCAACCAGCCAACAACGAGAAAGTAGGAGAGCTTAAATTTTGAATTTTAATTGAAAACACTGCGAAATTCACGCATAATGAATATTTATGGTAATGGTCGTGGTCGGTGGTGGTGGTTCAAGTGGTGATGTTCCCGGCCGAAGCGCATTGATTGAAGCAGATTTAAAGCTTCGTTGGCCGAGAGATGATACTTTGTGAGAATGAGAGGACGGAAATTAACAGGTTTGGACAGGATAATTAAATTGATTCCGGAAGGGATGAAAGGGATTTGATTCGTTACATTAATTTGGGCAGAATTTAATTTATTTCATAATGCTGCCTGAATCAGAAAGAGTTTTTTGCCGGTGAAAATCAGGTTTGTTTGTTTGGAAAACAGGTTGAACTTATTTATTGTTGAAAACCTGTTAAATCATAATCGCCTCATAAGCGGAAAGTCAAACGCTCAATTCTCGACCCTTATCCCCGAATCCCATATCCCCTAAAATGCCACATCCCTGAAAATCATTTCCTCGAAAATGCTACTTGACCGAAAATCATTTTTCCGAAAATCCCCGAATGAAATGACCATTTTACCGAACTGTCATTTTACCGAAATGAAATATTCCCAAATAGTTACTTTCCCGAAAATTCATTTTCCTGAATGTCATTATGTAGTCCTAATTTCCATTTTTCCGAATGGTATTGACCTAGATATTTACTATGTAGTTTTTAAGGTATGGGTAATTCTCCGCCAACTCACACAACTGTTGCCCCGACCCCTCTTCGATTTGCGTGAAACTTTGTCCTAAGGGGTAACTTTTGTCCCTGACCACGAATCCGAGGTCCGTTTTTTGATATCTCGTGACGGAGGGGCGGTACGACCCCTTTCATTTTTTAACATGCGAAAACAGAGGTGTTTTCAATAATTTGCAGCCTGAAACGGTTACACAGAAAAAATAATCATGGTAATATTACATCTGGGAAGGGGTACATCTTTTATGTCAGAAAAAAGGTATAATTTTACCTCTGGAAATCTGTAATTTTACCACTTTTCTGTTGTTATGTCACTTTTTCAGTCTAAATTGAGGTAAAATTACATCATAAAAGAGGTAATATTCAACCTTCCAAAATTAAAGCTTCCAAATTTACATTATTTTTTTCTGTGTATGAGAAAGAAATTTGGTGTCAAAGGGACTTTTATGTAAAATTAGACGCCCGATTTGATGGCGTACTCAGAATTCCGAAAAAACTTAACACCCCTCCGTCACGAGATATCAAAAAACGGACCTCGGATTCGTGATCAGGGACAAAAGTTACCCCTTAGGACAAAGTTTCACGCAAATCGAAGAGGGGTCGGGGCAACATTTCCCGATTTCGTGTGAGTTGGTAGAGAATTCACGCGTATATATTAGTGCGTCCATCCCGGGAATTCCCGGGACAAAAATCCCGGGATTTTTTTATAATTTGTCCCGGAAATTCCCGAAATTGAAAAAAAAAACTAATTTTATTCTGGAAATTCAGATTTGGTTGTGGAAACAGATAACAAGTTTAAAACTTAGTAATCGATAAGATTTTTTGGTTATTAGGGAAATTTGTTGAATTTATAGTTTACGTAATGCCTAGCGCTTTAAATATTTTATATTTAATTTTATATATCTTTTAAAGACTTTGTATTATATTTACGTATATTTATGATTTTGAATTTGAAAAAAAATATCATATAATTTTTTTTTCATCGAATTAAGAAAGCTGTTGATGCCTATTTTTGCACAATGTTTTGATTGATTTCATTAAAACTGGACCAGAACAAAACAATCAGTACAGCGATATCCAAATTTACTGCTCTGAAACCTCCTGTAACTATTCGACTGTAGTGTCAATTTTCCTTATCTGGCAGTAGTAACACAAAGATAATTTTTAAAATAATGTTTATGTAAAACATGAAACTCAAAACATATCTAAAATTTCACATTGACTGGTATAATGTTATTTGTTTTAGCTTCGCGTTTTTTATTACATTTTCAAATAAATTTTCCTGGCTCTTCTAGTCACGTCGTAAACAAAAATAAATAAGATAAATATATTTATACAGCAGTTCCATATGAAAGTTAAAGAAAAAAAATAAAAGTGCTTCGATTTGGCTCAAATTTTTTCTGGGGGTTCCTTGGCCAAAATAATTAGACCCGTATTTTTTTGTTTGGTCATTAGGGTGGCCTACGTCGTGTTAGGGTGGTCCGAAAAATGGCCATTTTCGTCGATTTTCACAAAAACCACTTTTTTCAAAAAATCATAACTTCGCTCCATTTCAACCGATTTTAGCTGTCTAGGGCGCAAATGAAAGATGATAAGTTGGACTTTCAAGAAAAAATAATGTGGAGTTTCAAAAATCTAGCCTAACATTTGAAAAAGTCTTATGAAAACATCAAATGCCGTTTTGACGGTGTCTGGACCAAAGAGCCTATATCTGAAAATATTTTTAACGGATTCCTCGGACAATTTTACATAACATATCAAAAATTGGGCGAGGTTCATTAACAGGATTCAGAGATATGATTTTTTGAAAATAAAATCCGGGTTTTTCGACGCGCCGCGCGCGAAAACGAGAAATTGGCGAAATCGGCAAAAAATCAACTTTTTTCACTAAAACTGCGATAACTAGAAAATTTCAGCGATGACCTATAGATGTTAGGGTACCAAAATTTTCGCAATTGAAATACGCAACTTTTGGTACCCTAACATTTATAGGTCATCGCTGAAATTTTCGAGTTATCGCAGTTTTAGTGAAAAAAGTTGATTTTTTGCCGATTTCGTCAATCTCCCGTTTTCGCGCGCGGCGCGTCGAAAAACCCGGATTTTATTTTCAAAAAATCATATCTCTGAATCCTGTTAATGAACCTCGCCCAATTTTTGATATGTTATGTAAAATTGTCCGAGGAATCCGTTAAAAATATTTTCAGATATAGGCTCTTTGGTCCAGACACCGTCAAAACGGCATTTGATGTTTTCATAAGACTTTTTCAAATGTTAGGCTAGATTTTTGAAACTCCACATTATTTTTTCTTGAAAGTCCAACTTATCATCTTTCATTTGCGCCCTAGACAGCTAAAATCGGTTGAAATGGAGCGAAGTTATGATTTTTTGAAAAAAGTGGTTTTTGTGAAAATCGACGAAAATGGCCATTTTTCGGACCACCCTAACACGACGTAGGCCACCCTAATGACCAAACAAAAAAATACGGGTCTAATTATTTTGGCCAAGGAACCCCCAGAAAAATTTTGAGCCAAATCGAAGCACTTTTATTTTTTTTCTTTAACTTTCATATGGAACTGCTGTATAAATAACAATGTATTTCAAATAGTGGTTACACAGTAAAAAATTTCTGTGTAAAATCGCATGCAAAAGCATGCACATCACCTTTGTGAGCAAAAGCATGTAATATTATATGAGAAAACGTGTACACAAAAAGCATGTACAAAAGAAAAATAAATAAATTTTGCACACCCCAAAAATAACATCAATCTGGTGAGAGTCATATCCAGATTACAAAGTCCGCGCCCCAACCATCTCGGCTATCTCGCCGCTATTAATTAAGCTTGATCAACACCGATGTAGCTGTACGTTCCCCATACATCGTATACAGTTAATTCAGTATACGACGTATGGGGAACCTACTGGTACATCGGCGTTAAACACAATATTTACAAGACGGCGAGATAGCCGAAACGGTTGGGGCGCGGACTTTGTAATCTGGATATGACTCTCACCAGATTAATGTTATTTTTGTGGTGTACAAAATTTATTTATTTTTCTTTTGTACATGCTTTTTGTGTACACGTTTTCTCATTTAATATTACATGCTTTTGCTCACAAAGGTGATGTGCATGCTTTTGCATGCGATTTTACCATTGGATTTTTTGCTGTGTACTGTAAATCAAATGCACAACACAAATAAAAAAAAATAATGTCTTTTAAGGTACCTAAAACCTGCTGTATTTGTTTCGATTGAATTGTGTTATTCAATATTTCTGAGCTAATTCTCTGATTTCAATCTTTAAAACATAACTAATATAATGAAAACATAGATTGTAGAACTGTTCCAAAAATTTCCCGGGATCCCAGGAATTCCCAGGATTTCAAAAATATTTTTCCCGTTTCCCGGGAAATTCAAAACCCGGGAAAATTGGACGCCCTAGTATATATTTAGGCTTATTTTTACTGAAGTATGACGCTAACATTAGTGTATGTAGTTTTGGAAAAAGATTTTCAGGTAAGCGTGGTTGCCTCTCACTTAATCGGCCTGGGTTTGATCCAGAAGGTGGCATTTTTTGAGACGAGATTGGTCTGATCACGCCTTCCGTCGGACGGAAAAGTACATGTCACCCCCCTCTCCCTGGGTCCTGCCGCGGTGGAGTCGCTGGTAGGCAGTTGGACTCACAATCAAAAAGTCGTCAGTTCGAATCCCGGGGTGGATGGAAGCTTAGGTGTAAAATGAGGTTTGCAATTGCCTCAACAATCAAAGTCTTCGGACACACATTTTCGGGAAGAAATCTCGCAATCGAGAGCGTAAAGGCAATGCTGTAGGGCGAATAATTTGATTTGAATTTGAATTTTGAAAATAACCATTAAAAAAATTAAGTTCTATCCCAAAACAATATTATATGTACCAGCAATATTTATATTCAGCTTACTAATCCCACGCCACAACCTGCACGGCTAATTCCCCACTTTGAAAACTGGAATATTTACGCCGATGTAGCTCTACGTATCAAGGAATCAATCCTGGAAAGAAACAGGATATTTTTTGGAGTATGATAAAAAATAATAACGAGAAAATTTACCCAATATCTTTCCAGGATTAATTTCTAGCGTTTGCGATGTTCTACAAAGTTGTTTCGTCTAATTTGATAAAATTTAATAGGGTATAGTTAAAACTTTCTCAAAAAAGAGTTAAAATTTGAAAAATAAATAAATTAAATTTATTGAAATTCCATTATAACTTCAGGTCAAGAATGGAACAACTAAACTTTAACCAAATGCGCTCAAAATCATAGACTAGCTTATGAGGTCATAATGCATGTCATAATGCTTGTAAATTACATCTGAGCCCCTCAAAATTAAACAAATTTATCTTTTTCATATATCCGTGAGCCACGCTAATATTGACTTGTCTACTATATGAAATATCAAAGTCCTTATACTCGTACACGTAAAAAATATTAATATATCTGGGAGCTCAACAAATAACACGTTGTGTGCCATCAATCATCAATCAGTCTAAAAAAAGCTTCAAACATAACCACACAAAATAAAAAAAAACAATTCAACAATTATTCACAAACAATGCACATAGTTCAAATAAAAAAAAATCTAGAACAAAGCCCTCATACAGCCAAAAAATCGTTATTGAATTACCCGCGGCAAACTATTTTCGACAGCAAAGGCCAGATGGAAAGCTGTAACACACACTCCGTTTCTAAATCTGATCAAAAGCTTCACTACTTTTTTTTTGCAGTGTACACTACATGCACTAAACCCGGTCGTGACACCTTTTCCGGACACCAAACATTTTTTCCGTTCCCTTTTGGTTCAGTCGGATGTTGTTTTGGAAGGCCCTCCGTTGTTTTTTTTTTTCTCTCTACGTGCAGCTGGAAATTCATCACACTGTACTCAACTTCCGGTGCTCTGGGTGCGAACAAACATCAACACTCGAAGGGAATGGACGCTACACACTGTTGGAAGTTTCCCATTGCACTGCAGAGGTCTGCCACGCTGCAACATAGTAATTCCGGGTTCAAGGGATAAGCCCGGAAACTCTGGCGAATCCATCCATCAACGGGTTTAAACTTTGGGGGTTGGGGGGAACACGTTGAAAAAATCACTGGCACAATAGGGTTCCAAACATGTTAACTTTTCGTAAGCTCAAATTTTATGTTTTTTGCCTTCCTCACTGAGGTAAGGCTATAATCCTGCTCTGAAAATGAACTTTTTATTAAAAGCTCCTAGACCCACCTTCATGTATACATATCGACTCAAAATCGAAAACAGAACAAATGTCTGTGTGTGTGTGTGTGTATGTGTGTGTGTATGTGTGTGTGTATGTGTGTGTATGTGTGTGTATGTGTGTGTGTATGTGTGTGTATGTGTGTGTGTATGTGTGTGTGTATGTGTGTGTGTATGTGTGTGTGTATGTGTGTGTGTATGTGTGTATGTGACCAAAATTCTCACTGAGTTTTCTCAGCACTGGCTGAACCGATTTTGATCGAACCAGTTGCATTCGACTTGGTTTAAGGTCCCATGCATCGCTATTGAATTGTTTGAAGTTTCGATAAGTACACAGAAAAAAAAATCATGGTAATATTACATCTGGGAAGGGGTACATCTTTTATGTCAGAAAAAAGGTGTAATTTTACCTCTGGAAATGCTTAATTTTACCACTTTTCTGGTGTAATGTCACTTTTTCAGTCTAAATTGAGGTAAAATTATATCATAAAAGATGTAATATTCAACCTTCCAAAATTAAAGCTTCCAAATTTACACAATTTTTTTCTGTGTAGTTCAAAAGTTATGTATAAAAACGTGTTTTCGCAAATATCCGGATCTCAATTATATGCACGTAAACGATGTCCGGATCCATCATCCAACCCATCGTTGGTTAGGTAATCAATAGAACTTTTCAACAAGTCCACAACATCGAAGATCTGGCAACCCTGTCTCGAGTTATGACCACTTAAGTGATATTAATGTACTTTATTGAAGCCAGATCTCACTTAAATGTATGGAAACTATGTCCGGATCCATCATCCGACCCATCGTTGATTAGGTAATTCAAAGGCCTTTCTAATGAGTACAAAACATAGAAGATCTGGCAACCCTGTCTCGAGTTATGACCACTTAAGTGATATTTATGTACTTTTTTGAAGCCGGATCTCACCTAAATGTATGGAAACTGTGTCCTGATCTATCATCCGACCCATCGTTGGTTAGGTAATTGAAAGGCCTTTCCAATGAGTCCAAAACATTGAAGATCTGGCAACCCTGTCTCGAGTTATGACCACTTAAGTGATATTTATGTACTTTTTTGAAGCCAGATTTCACTTAAATGTATGTAAACTATGTCCGGATCCATTATCCGACCCATCGTTGGTTAGGTAATTGAAAGGCCTTTCCAATGAGTCCAAAACATAGAAGATCTGGCAACCCTGTCTCAAGTTATGACCACTTAAGTGATATTTATGTACTTTTTTGTAGCCGGATCTCACTTAAATGTATGTAAACTATGTCCGGATCCATCATCCGACCCATCGATGTTTAGGTAATTGAAAGCCCTTTCCAATGAGTCCAAAACATTGAAGATCTGGCAACCCTGTCTCAAGTTATGACCACATAAGTGATATTTATGTACTTTATTGAAGCCGGATCTCACTTAAATGTATGTAAACTATGTCCTATCTCGAGTTATGACCACTTAAGTGATATTAATGTACTTTTTTGAAGCCGGATCTTACTCAAATGTATGTAAACTATGTCCGAATCCATCATCCGACCCATCGTTCATTAGATAATTAAAAGGCCTTTCCAATGAGTCCAAAACATTGAAGATCTGGCAACCCTATCTCGAGTTATGACCACTTAAGTGATATTTATGTACTTTTTTGAAGCCGGATCTCACCTAAATGTATGTAAACTATGTCCGGATCCACCATCCGACCCATCGTTGGTTAGGTAATTGAAAGAACTTTCCAATGAGTCCAAAACGTCGAAGATCTGGCAACCCTATCTCGAGCTATGACCACTTAAGTGATATTTATGTACTTTTTTGAAGCCGGATCTCACTTAAATGTACGTAAACTAAGTCCGGATCCATCATCCGACCCATCGTGGGTTAGGTAATTGAAAGAACTTTCCAATGAGTCCAAAACATTGATGATCTGGCAACCCTGTCTCGAGTTATTACCACATAAGTTATATCTGTGTTTTTTTCTGGAACTAAAAAAAGCTGAAATGTGTGTCCAAACCACTCATATTACCCATTTTTGGTAAAAAGTGGGGATGGCATCAACCACATAGGTGGATTATGTTAGTTTTTATTTAAAAAATACCATTCATTGGATGTTAATTTGTGTTCACATTAAAGGAACCCCTTTTGTGTTGCTTGTAGTTGGAATTTTCCTGATCCTATCGCCCTACAATTAGCAACCCGGATTGAAACGTCATTCGATTCTTGTTCTGGTTCCCAGTCACGAAATATTCTAGCAGAGCTGGTTCTGTCAGAATCCTGCTAGAACGGTGGAACATTTCTGCTAGAATGCTTTAAGAATATCCAGCTCTCTAAGAATTCTGCTAGAATCCTGCTAGAACGTCGAGACTGGGTTTCTGTGCACTGCAATAGGGGGTCGGGGGGCGAGTCCAGACTGTTAAAAAAGAACAACATTATCCAACGTTTCAAGTTTGAGCCACCCTAAAAACATTTTTGAAACAATCGTGGTCTCACCAATATCTATCTGGATGTTGATTACATGTTGTTTTCGGGTTTTCGCAAATGCAAGATTGCAGGCATGAATAGAACGACCGAAAAAAAACTAAGGGATTTCGGCTTCAGTTCGTAATACATATATGCCAAATGACAATGTTCATTAGGGTGGATCATAACTGAACGTCCATACCTTCGTTCAGGGCCGTGCACAGGATTTTCGAAAGGGGAGGGTTTTCTCGAAAGGGGCGCATGGGGTGCTTGTTTAGATTGCGAAAGGGCGCTAACAGTCAATCTTTAAACTCAATAAATAATACTTTGGTATATTTTACATATATTTTGCTGGTTCGAATCCCGCGGCGGACGCTCTAAAATTCTAAGTGTAAATATGGGTATCCGGCGCCGTCGCTCTGTGCCTTACTCAAATAGGGCGGCGAAGTCCTTGTAGTTAAAAGGAAGACAGTGGTTGGTCTAGTACCGGCCGACAGATATAAAGTCAACTTCGTTTTTATATATTTTACATTGGTGCAACAGGAGACTACACTTTTTGAATTGGTGCTGCAAATCGTGTTGAATAGCACCATGAAGGGGGGGCGTTAATTCGGAGTTTGAGCGAATTTGAGATTTTTGCGCAAATTAGAGTTTTGGCGTAAATCGGAAGAGGCATGGGCCGTTCACTTGTGGAGCGTAAAACGGGGTTTTAGTGAAGAAGTGTAGCGGTAATTGCTCAAAACAAGTTCTCAACGATTTCGCAAATTTTTTTCACGATTTTTAGCTTTTCATTTTTTTGATTTGGATGAAACTTTGCCATGCACCGGAAAAAAAAACGGAATCGACGTAACACCTTATAATGTGGCCCTCTTAAACCTTGCGGTTTCGTCAACGGATCCACAGGCGTGTATCGTTCTTTTTGCGACAAGACTCCGCCTCCCGGGTCTCCTAAGTGTGAAGGTATGGGCACGGGGAGAGGGCACCGAATACCTATATTTACACTTAGAATTTTTGCGTCCGCCCCGGGATTCGAACCGGCGACCTCTGGATTGTGAGTCCAGTGCGCGGTCCGATTGATCCACACAGGCAGGCGACATGCACCATGCATTCCATATGTCAAAAGAAGCACAATTGCATAATTCGTTTTTCTATACAAATGTCCATACAATTCTGGGGCCGGTCATATTATTCATCTGGTTTAGGAGATATGATTTTTTTGAAGAAAAAAAAACGTAAAAGTGGACAAAAATTGTTGAAGCAATTTTGTTAACAAAATGTACCGTTTTCAGGTTAAAGCTAATTTTAGGACTGCATTTTCAATTTATTTTGGTTTCTTTTCAAGAAAATTTTGTACAATTTTCTCTCTGAAACTTTCAAATCGAGCAATTTGTTTCTGAGATACACAATCTCAAAGAAATCAAATCGATGAACTTGATTTTTTCTAAGAGTTAACCCTTTGCTGCCCAATTTTTTTTCGATTTTTTTTAAATTTTTCCCTTGACATTTTGAGCAACTTTTGTTCTACGAAAAAGTTTACGTCTCTTGTTTTTTGTTGTTTTTGTTTCATTTATAGTTTTAATATTTGCATTTATCTTGTTTAGTTGATATTTGTTTTTGGTAGTATTTGGCCTATTCTAGCACCTAATTTGTCATGTTTTTACAGCCAATTTTTCATTATTTTTTTGTATGTTTTTAATTTTTTTACTCTAGAACAAACCATTATCATTTAAATTGTTAAAAAATGCTTAGAGGTATAGTCTGAAACAATAGAAAAAAAAGTACAGAAAATATTAGTGAAAAACACAGCCAAGAAAAATTTACATTGGTAAAGTCAAATAAAACAAGTCACACGTTCAACCCTAAAAAAAAAACAAATTTTAAGAGTTCACCTTTCCAATGCTTTTTAAAGGTCGAAAATTGGTAAAAAAAAGATTTTTGGCTAATTATTAGATCGAACCCCGCCTAGAGGTGGGGTTGGGTTGTAGCTGGATAAACTGAAAGTGTTCAACTGATCATAACTCGGAAACTACTGGTTTTCAATCGACTTTTCTTTGCATTCCCTATGTCAAAAGAAGCAATTTTGCATCATTTGTTTTTTCATGCAAGTCTCCATACAATTTTGAGGGCTGGAATGGGTATGTAAACGTATGAAATTTTGTATCTTTGGACGGAATTTTCTGAAAATCTGAAAAATTAGATAAGAAACTTCATTTTTGGGTCAAACATTTGTAACAGATTTTTTGAGTATAAAAAATTAAAAAAGATAATTTTGAATATATTTCTATCGATTCCTTGACTTTTCTGAAGAAACGTCCTAGAAAATCGATAAAAAGTAACAAAGTTGCTACAGGAAACAAAGATATATTTCGATTTACCCCAGAAAATGTTCCGAAAAGGCAGCTCTCTCATAAACAAAATTTAAAAAATGATAAAATAATTAACATATTAAAAAAAATACTATCAACGCCTGAATAGCACCATAGAAATGATGAAAATATTTTGAAAATTAGATTTCAAAGAAAGTTTCACAACACGTAAAAAAAATAATCAAAAAAAAGTTAGCTTAAGCAACATAAAAATGATAAAAAGTTGCGCCTTGTGATGAAATAATTTTTTTTAAATAAAACAATTTGACTACCTTTTTGAAAATTAAATTTCACTAGAGGTGGCCTCATGACAAAATAAAAAAAATGAAAAAAGTAGAGCAACATAAAAAAAGATCAAAGATAAATATTTTAAAAATAGGATTTTACCAGCGGCGTTTTGTTGATAAAATTATTTGACTATCGGCGCTCCTCAAGCTATAAAGACTATTCAAAATTAGTCAAACAAAGTTTGCCAACCGGCGCAAAAAGTTGTTGTAGCTAGAACGCTAAACAGATTTTTTATTTTTTTATGTTACCGTACGCCAAACTTTGTTTTGCTCTTATTAAACAGTCTTTATGTTGCTAGAGGGGCGTCGATAGTCAAACTTTTTTTTGTTGAATGTTTTAATTTTGTCATAATAGCGGTTCCAGTAAAATCTTATGTTTAAAATATTTTTATCATTTTTAAGCTGATTTGGGCACTGATTATTCAACTTTTTTTTCAATATTTTTACCAATTTTTTTCCCCACTCATAAGGGCGCCTCCAGTAAAACTTACATATTGAGAATTTACATAAAAATGTTTACGTCATAGGGGCGCCCCCATTCCATTTTCCATATCGAGAATTTGCATGATTTTTTTAAGTCGTAGGGGCGCCTCAAATCAAAATGTTCATATCGAGAATTTGCATGATTTTTTTTTAGTCATAAGGGCGCCTCCAGTCAAATTTTCATAAAAAATTTGTATGATTTTTTAAAAGTCGTAGTGGCGCCTCCAATTAAATTTTCATAATTTTCATAAAAAAGTTTTAGTCATAGGGGCGCCTCCAGTCAATTTTCATAATAAGAAATTGTATGATTTTTTTAAAGTCGTAGTCACGCATCCATTAAATTTTTCATAGCGAAAATCATCATGATTCATGATGAAGTCGTAGGGGCGCCTTCTGTCAAATTTTTGGTATTGAAGATTTGTTCTAAAAAATTTAAGTCACAAGTTGAATTTTCATAATAAGAATTTGTATGATTTTTTTTAAGTCATAAGGGCGCCTCAGTCCAAGTTGCCATAGCGAGAATATGCCTTTAAAGTCGTAGAGGCGTCTTCAGTCATATTTTTTACATTAACATTATTTTTTTTAAATACATATTTAAAAAAATAATTCATAGGGGTGCTTCCAGTCAATTTTTCATATCCAAAATTTGCATGATATTTTTAAGTCGTAGGGGCGCCTCCAGTCAAATTTTTAATGTTGAGAATATGTTTAAAAAAAATTAGGTCGTAGTGGCGCCTCCAGTTAAATTTTCGTATTGAGAATTTTCATAAAAATGTTTCATTCATAATTATCATAGGTCACATTTTCATAAAAAGAATTTGTATGATTTTTTTTTGAGTCAAAAGAGAGCCTCCATTCATTTTTTCATATCGAAAGTTGGCCTGATTTTTTTAAGTCGTTAGGGCGTCTCCAGTCAAAATTTTATATTGAGAATTTGAATTGGAAAAAATTAAATCGTAGGGGCGCCTCCAGTAAAATTTTCATAATTTTCATAAAAAAATTTTAGTCATAGGGGCGTCTCCAGTAAAATTTTTCATATCGAGAATGTATGAATTTTTTGAAGTCGTAGGGGAGCCTCCATTCAATTTTTTATATCGTGAATTTGCATGATTTTTTTAAGTCGTAGGGGCGCCTCCAATTCAATTTTCATATCAAGAATTTTCATAAAAATGTTTTTGTCATAGAGGCGCCTACAACCAAATTTTAATATCGAGAATTTTCATGTTTTTTTCAAGTCATAAGGGCGCCTTCAGTCATTTTTTAAAATATAATTAATATATTTTTTTAATGTCGTAGGGGCGCCTCCATTCAATATTTCATATGGAGAATTTGCATAATATTTTTAAGTTAAAAGGGACCTCCAGTCAAGTTTCTATATTGTGAACTTTTATTTAAAAAAAATTAAGTCGTAGGCCTCCAGTTAAATTTTCATGATTTTCATAAAAATGTTTAAGTCAAAGGGACGCCTCCAGTCAAATTTTTCATATCGAGAATTTGCATGATTTTTTAAGTCATAAGGGCGCCTCCAGTCAAATTTTCATAATAAAATTTGTATGATTTTTTTAAAGTCGTAGTGGAGCCTCCAATCAATTTTTCATTTCGAGAATTTGCATGATTTTGTTAGGTCGTAGGGGCGCCTTCAATTCAATTTTCATATCGAGAATTTTCATAAAAATGTTTAAGTCATAGGGCGCCTCCAGTCATTTTTTCATAATAAGAAATTGTATGATTTTTTCAAAGTCGTAGGGACGCATTCATTAAATTTTTCTTAGCGAAAATTTTCATGATTTTTTAAGTCGCCTCCTGTCAAATTTTCAATATTGAGAATTTGTTTAAAAAAATTAAGTCGTAGGGGCGGCACCAAATAAATTTTCATAATAAGAATTTGTATGATTTTTTTAAGTCATAAGGGTGCCTCAATCCAAGTTGCCATATCGAGCATATGCCTTTAAAGTCGTAGGGGCGTCTTCAGTCATATTTTTACATTGGGAATTTGTATTTAAAAAAAATAATTCATAGGGGCGCTTTCAGTCAATTTTTCATATCAAGAATTCGCATGATTTTTTTAATTCTAAGGGGCGCCTCCAGTCAAATCTTTAATGTTGAGAATATGTTTAAAAAAATTAGGTCGTAGGGGCGCCTCCAGTTAAATTTTCATATTAAGAATTTTCATAAAAATGTTTCATTCATAGTCATAGGTCAAATTTTCAATATAAGAATTGGTATGATTTTTTTAAGTCATAAGAGCGCCTCTAGTCAAATTTTCATTATAAAATTTGTATGTTTTTTTAAGTCGTAGGGGCGCCTCTAGTCAAATTTTTATATGGCATATTCGTACTGAAAAAAATTAAGTCTTAGGGGCGCCTCCAATTAAATTTTCATAATTTTCATGAAAAGGTTTTAGTCATAGGGGCGCCTGCAGTCAAATTTTTCATATCGATAATTTGCAAGATTTTTTTAAGTCATAAGGGTGCCTCCAGTCAAATTTTCATAACAAAATTTGTATGATTTTTTAAAGTCGTATGGGCGCCTATATTTAATTTTTCAAATCGAGAATTTGCATGATTTTTTTAAGTCGTAAGGGCGCTTCCAGTCAATTTTTTATATTGCATATTCGTATTGAAAAAAAATAAGTCTTAGGGTCGCCTCCAGTTAAATTTTCATAATTTTCATAAAAATGTTTTAGTCATAGGGGCGCCTTCAGTCAAATTTTTTACATATCGAGAATTTGCATGATTTTTTTAAGTAATAAGGGCGCCTCCAGTCAAATTTTCATAACAAAATTTGTATGATTTTTTTTACAGTCGTAGGGGCGCCTACAGTCAAATTTTTATATAGCATATTCGTATTGAAAGAAATTAAGTCTAAGGGGCGCGTTCAGTTAAATTTTCATAAAAATGTGGTAGTCATAGGGGCGCCTCCAGTCAATTTTTTTATATCGAGAATTTTCATGGTTTTTTCAAGTCATAAGGGCGCCTCCAGTCAATTATAATAAAATTAATATGATTTTTTTAAAGTCGTAGGGGCGCCTCCATTCAATATTTCATTTCGAGAATTTGCATGATTTTTTTAAGACGTAGGGGCGCCTCCAGTCATATTTTTATATTGCATATTCGTATTGAAAATAATTAAGTCTAAGGGACGCGTCCAGTTAAACTTTCATAAAAATGTGGTAGTCATAGGGGCGCCTCAAGTCAATTTTTTTATATCGAGAATTTTCATGTTTTTTCAAGTCATAAGGGCGCCTTCAGTCAATTTTTATAAAAAAGTTAATATGATTTTTTTTAAGTCAATTTTTCGATTTTTTTTAAGTCAATTTTCATAATTTTCATAAAAATGTTTTAGTCATAGGGGCGCCTTCAGTCAAATTTTTTACATATCGAGAATTTGCATGATTTTTTTAAGTAATAAGGGCGCCTCCAGTCAAATTTTCATAACAAAATTTGCATGATTTTTTTAAGACGTAGAGGCGCCTCCAGTCAAATTTTTATATTGCATATTCGTATTGAAAAAAAATAAGTCTTAGGGGCGCCTCCAGTTAAATTATCATAATTTTCATAAAAATGTTTTAGTCATAGGGGCGCCTCCAGTCAAATTTATCATATCGATTTGAAAAAAAAATCTCTTTGGCATTTTAGCAACATAGCTAAAAAAAAATCGGCCCTTCGGGCCGAGGGGCGCATGGGGTGTAACTAACTTAATTTGCCAGGGGGGGGTTAAACCCCTAAAACCCCCCCCTTGTACACGGCCCTGCCTTCGTTAAAGATGAAGTACACTGAAAAAAAAAACAATTCCCGAAATCGTGAATTAAATTCACGAATGCGAGAACCACGCAGGAATATATTCACGTTTATAGTGCAAATGCACCATACTCATGCATACATTCCTTCGTGGTTCTCACATTCGTGAACTTAATTCACGATTACGAGAACTGAATTTTTTTTTCTGTGTAGACAGAATTCTAATTTTTTTTTTTTTTTTTTTTTTTTTTTTTTTTTTTTTTTTTTTTTTTTTTTTTTTTTTTTTTTTTTTTTAATACCGAATTTCACACTTCCTAGCAAGCAGCTGGAAACATTCACCTACCTGGAAGAGGTTAGGCTCGGTGGTTTTTGCTGGTGGATTTTTTTTTTTTCCAGCTCGCTTAACTGTACAAATCCTCAGTGAGCAATTTTGCTCTTTTAAGAGGATTTTTTCTTCTGTTTTTTTAATTTTTTTTGCGATTCTTTTTTTAATTTTTTTTTTAAGAGTTAGAGACTGGTGTTAGTGAATACAATTGATGGTGATGGGTGGTGGGGTGTGGGTGGTAAGCATTTGGCGGTTTTCGGTGGGCGGTGGGTGGTGGGCGATTGGCGATGGGCGGTTGATGGCTGGCGGTGGGCGTTTGGCGGTTGGCGGTGGGCGGTTGGCGGTGGGCGGTTGGTGGTGGGCGGTTGGCGGTGGGCGGTCTCGGCGGGCGGTGGCGGCATCGGAAAACGAGAGTTAGAGCAGATAGGGTGGCATTAGAGGCGAACATCGTTGGCAGCAAGAAAGCAACTGACAGTGGATTTCAATAAACTACGGAGTCTTTGCTTGAAAGATTGCTTCGAAGTCACTAGTTTTAGGGGAACGGGCAAAAGGTTGTGCAGTTTATAGCCAATGTACGTGAAGCGATTTTTTCCAAGCTCTGTGTTGGGGCGTGTTAATCTAAGGTCTCCAGTAGAGCTGGTGGGGCGTCCACTATTGAGTGTTGGAAGCTCAAGGTTGTGGTGGGTCTCAGGATCGTTGATCATGTTGTGCGTCAGTGTTATGTTCTGAATGGCATGGAGTCCTCGGATAGGTAAGGCGGAGTGCCTCGGGTCTTCGTACAGCATTTGGGTGGAATACAGCCGGGGAAGGTTGAACACCACTTTCAACTGATAATCAGCATCATAGATTGATAAAATTGGAAACCAAAATTATTTAAAGGCTCAAAATGATTGAAAATGCAAAAATTGGCAATTTACAATTTTTTGTAAATTTGATTTTGAGTATTACTGGTTTTGGCCTCTGATTTTTTGGGAAAATTAAATTTATGTAAAATTTGCACGACGCTAAATCTCTGGATTTCAACTCATGACGATTGGATAAGATTGAATTTACAAGATTAGAGTAAGATATCGAATGACGTTGCCTTACCCGAGCATGGGTAAATAACAAGGGAAATGCGTAATAATACCTTTCTCTGGTATCAATACCAAATTTTGGTATTCCTGGACCCTTTAAAATTTGTCTTAAGGATTATGCAAGAGCAAAATGTGGTATCATACCAATTTAAGGTATTGTTTTGATATTGCAAAATTGCAGAATTTGTCAATGATCGAACACCACATTTTGGTATTCTTTTGGTATAACAGTATTTTATCAAATTCCTCTGCAACTATGGGAAAATTTTGACCAGTTTTGACAAAATAATTAATTTTGCGCTAAAATCATGTCTCAAAGCGAATGCTTTCATTCAAAACCGGAAATTTCAAACTTGATTTTAAACATTTTTGATATACCCCCTATAGAAATAACTTGAAATTGTGGAAAATTTTCTAAGTCAGGATGCAACATTTTGGTATTATTTTGGTATTAAAGTGTTTTATCAAATTCCTCTGAAACTATGGGAAAATTTTGACCAATTTTGACCAAATAATTAATTTTGCGCTAAAATGGTGTCTAAAAGCGAATGCTTTCATTCAAAACCGGAAATTTCAAACTTTATTTTAAACACTTTTGATATACCCCCTACAGAAATGACTTGAAATTGTGGAAAATTTTCTAAGTCAGGATGGCACATTTTGGTATTATTTGAATATTGATAGGTTTCATCAATTTCCTCTGAAACTATGGGAAATTTGTTAAAAAAATTTTACGAGTTAATTAATTTTGCGCTAAAATGACTTGAAACCCAAAAATGTTAAAGATGATTTTAAAAATTAGTGTGATATACCCACTAATATTTTTTTCAAAAACGTTGAAATATCTCTAAGTCGGGATAACCAAATACTTTGAAAAACGAGTCAATCGACAGATTAATGAATTTTGGTGAATTTCAATTCAGTTTCATACTTATTTTTCAATCTTGTTATTTTTTAGAAGCTTCAAGAACTTTAAGCACAGGCCGTTCATGAATGACAAATGCATTCGGTGTGGTGAAGAATATCACTAATAACAACATGGAATCATCAGGTGAGTAGATTTGGCTGTTGCATATGAATAATTTCCGTTTTTTCACTGCAACTGCAACTGCTGCACTAAAAATGGTATGAAAATACCAAATTTTGGTATTACTTGTTCAAATACCAGCGACCATAATGTGCTCTTGGTTGCCCAGTAATAGATGGTAAAATACCATGAAATCATACCAAAATCTTGTATGACCACAGAAATACCAAAATATGATTTTCCAAGGGCGCGGGAATACCTAAAAATAAAACCATGGCAATACCAAGTTTTGGTATTCAAGCAATGTTCAAAAATCCAGAAGACCTCAACTTGGTATTGAAATGGTTTTATTTTGAGGTATTATTTTACCCTTGGAATAACATGGTTTGGTATTGTTGTGCCCTTACACATACAAGATTTTGGTATGATTTCATGGTATTTTACCATCTATTACTGGGCAACCAAGGGCACATTTTGGTCGCTGTTATTTGCCCAAGTAATACCAAAATTTGGTATTCCCGTGTTATTTACCCCTGCTCGGGTAGTACAAATTTGTTAATCTACACACAAACACACACACACACAGTTTCTGTGTGGGATCAAGAAGCTTTGTTGGAAAATCGTAGCCTGTTTGTTCAAGTTTGCCTGCGTAGGATTTCCATTTCCATCAGAGCGGCACAATGCAGCGTTCGAAATGTACCAACATGTCATGGAACTTGTGAGAATTCCGACCACTCGAATTAAGGTTGTTAAACAGAGCCCAAAAACAAAACTTGAAAAAAAAACGTTGACAACCTGGATTTCCTAGCTGCAACAATATTATTCTAGGCTTATTGTTTTGTCAGGATACCGCCAACGGCAAAATGAGACGTTTTTGAAAAACGCTCACGACTTGCACAATTTTGATCCTAACCTCAAATGATACGAGCTTCTTATGCTGCACAGTCAACAATAAATCAATTGAAACGCCACGACTGAAGCAAACAATTAGACATCTGGTCGACAAACAGAAATGCATACCGTCAGTGCTCAGCATGTTCTCCTTGCTTCAGATTTGAATTTAAGAATTTACAAATCTTTTAAAATCCATCGAGGAGTTGAATTTCATCAGCTTGGTTAGTTTCATAATTCGTCACGAGTGCACTTATCAAATTATCAAAATAGCACATTGCGTCAAGTGAGCATGCCACCGACGGTATGTTTGCTTAGGCTTGTGGGTGGTTTGCGATGGAATCAACACAAAGCCAAACATACTCATGTACACGGACACAGCTGCATTAAGTCAGCCTCGGGGCAGGTGGACACAATGACGACACCGGGCCAAGTTTGCACAAGCCTGACACAAAGAGGAGCAAACGTCTTCCGGGTCTTAGGGTCAGGATGATTCCCTGGGGCTGTACAGTACAAAAGGAAGAGATAATGGCCACCTGGGTAATTATGACGGACCAGAAGGTGATACAAATAGGTACGTGGAGAGGCTTACTATGGGCCGGCACAATTAGAATCACCTGTCAGACATGTGAGACTTTCTGCTAAAAATAACGGATAGTTTCAACAAAGATAAACACACATTCAGAATAATTGTGAAAATAAGTTACTTTTTAGTTTTTAGTTACTGTAAAAGACAAGCCGAGTCGCCAAAATTCCATAACGAAAACAGTCAACATTCAACACTAGTCACTTTACAACGAGAGCACCCAAGTGTGAAACCAAAAATAGCTAAATATAGTCTAATCCAACCACGCCTACAAACCGCACCATAAACTTTGTCTTCACCTGATCGAAAAACGCAACATTTTCCACAAAAGGAGCACTTGTCTGCCACGTCATCCGCAACCCCCAACAAGAAACGCTTTATCGGCCTTGTTTAAGATTTCCTGCCTGTTTTTGTGTGTGGTGTTATTCACATGATGACGAAGAAAAACTCATGACAAACCCTCCAACACCATGTTCATAGTTCTTCACGGCTTTCACCTTCGCAGAAATTTTAAAGTAGACAACGAATAGAAGAACATAGGGGAGCTGGGGGTAAGACGGCCAGGCGGGGTAAGACGGCCACCCCACTGTTTTACTAAGTATACTAATGAATATTACTAAAATGTTTAGCAATACTGTTCCTCATGCTAAATAATGCATATGGAGTCACCTTTGCCAAAAATATTGTTTGAAATAGTATAAAAATAGCTCAAAATAAACAAATAATTTTTGAACTTGAAACTGGATGTAATTTTCATGAATTACAACTTAGGCATTTTTGTTAGATAACAATATGTTTTCCTGTCTTCAAATATTTTTTCATGTTAAATTGAAGTTTTCCCTAGATTATGTCCCTCGAAAAAGTTTAGAAAATGCGATGAGCTATTTACAAAAATTGTTTAAAAAAATAATTTATTTGGGGGCAAGACGGCCACCTCCTCCGGGGGTAAGACGGCCACCCGTAATTTGTAGGTTTTAATTGGTATAGGTTATATTTTTGACGGTTTTTGACTATTATGACATATTTGTAGATAAGGAAAAGCATTTTCAATAAAACTATCCATTTTTAATCAAAATGCTGTTAACTACCGTTTCGACAACATTCTTTACTGTGATATAGCAAAACTTATTGAATAGTATGAAATCCTATCAAACTTTTCATAAAAATCGCTAATTTAATATTGTTTACATAATTTTGATTTACTTATTCTAATCAAAATACACAAACTAATTATTTTGCATCAAATTGTGTTTGTTTTGTAGTAAAAATTCAAAGTTTTTCATAAAATGTGGTCGCAATATTATGAAATTCACTGAGCCAAAATATGAAAATTTTTAAACAGCATTTTTCTTCACATTTGAAACCTGATTTTTTCAACCAAAATAGTTATGATGTTCAGAGAAGTCTGTTCAACCAACCTTGTAGGAATTTGGGTGGATTTAGCAAAGTTATTAAGTTGATTTATAGCACTGGCCGTCTTACCCCACATGGGTGGCCGTCTTACCCCGCGTATTTCATATATATACGATTTCAATTATTTTTTTAAAATTCCTGAAAAGTATTGAAAATTGGTTTTTAGACTAACTAAATTATGTCATTTCTATAATGGACTAGTAGTAGAACAATATGTACGTAATTTGAGATCAAAATAATCTGTTGTGTAAATTTTATTAGACTTCTCCCTTAGAATGGCCGTCTTACTCCCATCTCCCCTATTTGTGCTTTTTCAGTTTTATATTGACGTGAGAAGTTTACAATGAATATATGCACAATTGACACAATTTCACCTTATAATGTGGAGAAATTTTGTGCCATAAAAAAAAATGTTATTAAGAAATAAGAGGAAAATTAAAGCCTTTTGATTAAACACCTTCTTTACTTTGTGGATTTTTATTTAAACAAGGCATACACATTTATTACTCAAGAGAAGACATAACACTTAAGTCAATGATTTTTTTTTAGGAAAACTTTAGTTTTTTTTTCTTTTAAAATGTATGAAAGTCGAATGGTTTTACTTTATAGTTTGTATGAACACATTTAGTGATTCATACTGCAGTTTCCAATTTGAATTATTCAAGTTTTTCGTTGTTTTCATCTTCAAATGCTCATTTACAGTATGTAAAAAAAGTATTTACACCCCTTGGGCACTATGCACATTTTGTGATGAAACATGTAAAAAATTTAAAGTTTGACAGGAACCTAGTACTACGTTTTGTTCAGAAACTCATGCCAAACATTTTGCTACAAAAAACTCATGAAAAGATGATTTCTATAAAAAGTTATATAACAAATACTATTACGAAAATAAAAAAGGTGCAAAAAAAGTATGTACACCTTTCGAAAAATTAACATAAATAATGTTATTTGTTGACAAATCACCATAAATCCAGTCTCCCAACTCCAAATAGGCATCCTTGACTGATTAAAAAAAGAATTTGGATTGAATATAAAGTTTACTAACTACTTAGTATAAAAGTTTATATAACTCTGGAAATTCTATATAAAACTTATCTAAACTTAATTTTGCAAACTTTTAATTCAACTAAATGTCAATATATTACCATATAATTGCTAAATAAACATTTTGGAGTGGGTATAACACCGTTTTGGGGGTATTTGTATCGATAGAATAGATTTTTCGTTGGAATTTCGTACCAACCCGGAATTACGTCGTAGGAAAATCCGCCTGCATCCGAACCGGTCCACGATTCACAAGTCAACCTATGTGGAATCGGAAAGGGCATAAAATTTCCGATCTTTTGATACCCAAACATCTAGGTTTTCTTTAAAACCTACGTTTTTGAATACCTGGGCAAAAAGTAAGTTTGATCCACGAGAACAAAAATTACGAAATTTCATACATTTTTGGCAGGTTGCTCAAACGAAACCATAACAACGTTTTTGCTTAGGTATTTTAAAACGTAGGGGTCCGGGTTGGTACGAAATTTCAACGAAAAATCTATTCTATCGATACAAATACCCCCAAAACGGTGTTATACCCACTCCAAAATGTTTATTTAGCAATTATATGGTAATATATTGACATTTAGTTGAATTAAAAGTTTGCAAAATTAGGTTTAGATAAGTTTTATATAGAATTTCCAGAGTTATATAAACTTTTATACTAAGTAGTTAGTAAACTTTATATTCAATCCAAATTCTTCTTTTAATCAGTCAAGGATGCCTATTTGGAGTTGGGAGACTGGATTTATGGTGATTTGTCAACAAATAATATTATTTATGTTAATTTTTCGAAAGGTGTACAAACTTTTTTGCACCTTTTTTATTTTCGTAATAGTATTTGTTATATAACTTTTTATAGAAATCATCTTTTCATGAGCTTTTTGTAGTAAAATGTTTGGCATGAGTTTCTGAACAAAACGTAGTACTAGGTTCCTGTCAAACTTTAATTTTTTTACATGTTTCATCACAAAATGTGCATAGTGCCCAAGGGGTGTAAATACTTTTTTTACATACTGTATAAAACGATTCCTTATTACTTACTTATGAAGTAGGTAATGAAGCAAAAAAATAATATACTTACAATTCGAAAACCATATACAGCATGCCCTCGGAGCTGTACGTTTCCAGCAGCTCGACAATGTGGGGATGTTTCAGCATGTGACATATTGTTGCTTCTCGTTTCAGATCTGTAAAAAATGTGAGTGACAGAAAGAGAAAGAAAAAAAAACATGATATGATGGGTAAAACGGACAGTAAAAGTGCAGGGGGAAAAAAGGGTATCCACATCAGCTCGGATCGTTCCTCCATCATAAAGCTCGACGTATATAATTGGAGGAAAGAGTTAATACTAGGCGCGTAAGAGAATAAAAAAAAATATTTACAGGCCATGGTTTGAACATTTGAATGAAAAAAGTGTTTTAAAATGCATTTAACACCTGCCCAGATGTTTTGCAATATTTAGTTTTCAAAATATCAAAGTATATTGACGAAATAGGAAAATGAATTTCAAAAAATTTTCAGGTCAGCTCCCTCCGTGTACGCACGAGAGCATGCAGCTAGTGCTCAGTGCTCCATCGTTTTTTCGAGTTTTTTCGCCGTAATTGATTGTGGTTACCCGCGAGTTTGCTTCTCCAGCATGCCAAAGGCCGGCCGTGGCCGTGGCAGTTCGAGTGCGGCCTCGAAAACCCCGCGAAGTTCGTCTACCGGCCGTGTGCAAAAAGGTAAACAAACCAACGCCGTGTCGACCGCCATCGCGCAGGGGAGCGTGAGCGCAGAAGGAATCGACAAAAAGTTACTACACCCCGGATATGTTCCAAGATCACCAGTGCGAACCCGTTCCGGTACTTCCGGTGCCACGACTAGTGGCACATCAACATCCGCCAACATCCCCATCAGGAACGAGTTCCAGATGCTGAGCGACGACGAAGAAAATAACAACTCTGACGGTAGTAGCACTACCGACGACGACGACGACGATGATGGTCGTGCACGGAAAGAAGTGCCGACGTCAAAAAAGAACAACTCTCCAGCGGAACGTAGACCACCTCCAATTTTTGTTTTGGACACGTTAGCGGACGATGTGTTTGAAGAATTGAAGCGTAGCAACTTCAACTTCTACACATTCAACCCCGAGAAGCCCCCTGTTAAGGTCGTCTTGCAGGGTTATCAAGACCGTCCGATCTCCGACCTGAAGGGTCACCTTTCGGACGCCGGAATAAAACCGCGGGAGATTAAAGTGCTCTCGCGCAAGACAACGGTAACAGGTACACACACACTGTACCTGTTGTACTTCGACCGCGGCACCGTCAAGATCCAAGACCTGCGGCGGACTAAAACGTTGGACGGTTTTTGGGTAAACTGGCGGTTTTACACCAAGAACCCGACGGACGTAGCGCAATGCCACCGTTGCCAGAAATTCGGCCACGGCTCGCGGAACTGCAACCTCCGGCCCCGCTGCGTGAAGTGCGGTGAGTCACACCTCTCGGAGGCGTGCGCACTGCCACGTAAGGCGGACTTGAGGGACAAGGCAGAACAAACCAAGCCGCGCGTAAAGTGCGCGAACTGTGACGGCAACCATACCGGCAATTACCGCGGATGCGTCGCGCGCAAGGCCTACCTCGAGGAGCAGGAAAAGAGGAAGAAGAAAGCGTCCCACCCTCCTCAGCGAAGTACGAGCGCAGCCGTTCCTGCAGCTGGACAGCGTACGGTTCCAGCGGAAAACTCAGCGTTCCCTCCTGGTTGGGGGCGTTCGTTTGCCAGCGTGGTCGCTGCCGGTAGCGGCAGTACGGCCCAGCAAGAAGTCACCGGGGAAGATCTCTTCACCCTGCCGGAGTTCTTTGCTCTCGCGGGGGAGATGATGACGCGGTTTCGGAGCTGCCGGAACAAGGCAGAACAATTCCTGGCCCTTGGGGAACTGATGATCAAACACATCTACAAAGGATAAATTACCTGTGATCTAGATATAAGCTTTCTCTTCCTCTATCCCCTTTCCTTTGCAATTTCTGTAAGTTTTTTTTATAGTTTTTTCTTACTCTTGCTAGTGCCTTAGTTAAAGAAATAATTGTTCCTAAATGGATTATGATGCAACACACAGCTGTAAAGAACTCCAAAACTCTGTTATGCACTTCAAAATAACTCATTGTATCTTGATTATTCACCAATAAAACCGAATTGAATTGAATTGAAAATATTCAGGTCATTAGACCTTTTTTCCATGAAAATTTTGAAGTTCTAAAAATATTTGCAACGGCCTTATGGTTAAATGAAATTTAACATGTTTAAACCAAACATGTTGTTGTTGTCATATTTTCTATAGAAATCCCAAGTTCACGATTAAAAAACAACAATATCTTTCTAAGGTACATCATCTACATCGTATAGGTTGTTGTTCGCGTGGTTACGTTCTGGATTAAATTTCCAACGACTTCACTATGCTGAAGTTCAAATGCACACCCATTTGTCATTCTTCATCATCTTCATCATTGTTAGCGAGTGAAGGAGAAGTGTACGATGCAGCATATGTCAGTTGTTTTTTAGTGTTTCTCCCAGAAAAAAAAATAAAGTGGAAAAGCTCCCGACGGTTTTCCCGAGCGATATGCCAAGAAAAGCACCATACGGTTCGTGTCCCCCAAACTACTCCGCCAAGAATGACACAATCAACAACGTCTAGAGTCAACCGAGCGAGCTTTATGTATATGGATGAACAAGAAGAACTAGATCCACCGGGAAAAGGCACCCCGATTCGTTACCACCCGGATATACATTGTCTTTCCCTAGTGTAGTTCCCTGCTCGAACTGATTTATTTCACCTCACTGGTCCAAACTGCTAGCAGGTGTGCAAGCGATGAAGCAGAGAATGCAATTGAGAAAAAAATCATTTCAAAAGTTTCAATAAGCAAGATATCAACTTCAACTTTAAATCATCTGTTAGACTTTGTTAAAATTTAAGGTTTTTTTTTATAAAATAAAAAATCAACGGCTGTGTAGCTGTAAGCAAATTTACATTACTCACAAAGGTATCACTTTGCCCTCAGATCTTTTCTCCGCAAAAGCAGTATCGACCGCAAAATATAGTATCAAAAATGGTGCAAAGTATCGTATCTTTGGAGGCGACAAAAGGATAACGTGTATCGTGGGCCAAAACACCAAATCATCATAAGTTAGATTCAATTTTTAGGATAACATGAAGAGTGTTCCCAGCTTAGAATTCCTGGAGTGAAAAGATGACAGGTGTGCGAGGGACGATAAACCGTCTTAAGGCTTTAGTGGTTTCAGATTTCATCGTGAAGGAAAGAAAAAGTTTTTTTATCCCACGGAAAAAAACCTCGATAGGGATTATAAAGGTTGGTTTCAGGGATTCCACGAGGATTTTTTTTCCAGGAATTGTGATTTTTGAAGGAATTTGGGACTAAACCTTTTCCAGATAACTTGTAAAAATGTACAGGGCGATTGATGTATTAGTGTAGTAAGAGTTAGAAGACAAATTTACAATACTATTTAAAACGAAATTGTGATTTGATTAGTAAATTTAATTTATCATCACCAAATAACGGAAAGCACAATAAGATTGAATTCAAAACACTAAGAACACCTTTGTCACTTTCCCAGCAAAGTGTCTCTATCGATGGCTCCAAGAACCATCAGATCTCTCACAAAATTTGTTTAGCCAAGCTAGAAGGCATCAATCTCGACGCACTATCTTAAAATAATACTGCCTTCTCCTAATTGACACCGGTAGAAGCGCCCGAAGCTAGATTGGGAATGATTTATATCATTCCAACCACTTTCTTTGATGAAATAAATTGAGTTTGAGCTGCAAAAGTAGAAGAAAAAAAACAGGAATACCCAATGAGTTTGGAATTGTTTCATTTGTTTGCCTCTTTATTAAGAAGGGAGTATTCTTACTAAGCTTAAAAAGAAATTGCCATTTCCAGACATTTCTCCCGACAGAAAGCTGGGCTGGCAAAAAAAAAATGATCCATCACGTGTACTATTACGAAGTACTTTAAGTAATCTTCCAAAGCCAACATCATCATCAATTCCAATTATCAACGGCCAGTTCAAACAACATTTGGACTGCTCAGTTCAGACAGCCTGAAACACGTCGAAAGAAAAAGAAAACAATTAAATATTCCATTCACATCACCCACGTGCCACTTTTCCATGCTGGCAATCGAAAAAAATTCCCTTCAGACTGAAGTGAAAAAGCTATGGCTGTACCCTTTCCTCATTAAGTTGTTTTTATTTATAATATTTGTTTAACTTAGTAACACAAAGTGTACGTTTTAATGTAGAAAAAAACCTACGCAAAAAAAATTATTTCAATTTAATTATTTAGTAGACATCTCAGAATGAAAACACCAACAAACGTTTTCAATTCAATTCAATTCAATTAGTTTTTATTAGTAAATAATCAATTCAAAATTTCGTAATTCTTATAACCTAAAAGAGTTTTGGAGTACCTTTCAACTATGATTTGTACTATAGTTCATTTTGATGTAATTGGATATTCTAACAATGGATTTGCCAACAGAAGGAAAAATTATTTTAAAAAAACCTTCTAAATGGCGACAAACGTTTTCCGTTTTCAATATTTTGCATGAACTTCAATCGTGTTGTTTGGAGAAACCATTAATGTTTAAAATAATAACTTATTCTACCTGTGTATCTCTCATCCCTATCCAAAAAATACATACATACACGGAGAAAAAAGAGTTCCTGTTTTTCAATTATTTTTTTTTCACACACGCGAAATTAATCCAGTTTTAAAAAAGTTCGTTTTAAGAAAAATTTACCTCAGCCAACTTTTTCAAAATATCGATTGCCTGGTTTCAATTTAAAAAAAAACTCATAAAAATGTTATTAACTGAGTATACCGAGTATTTCAGAATTTATAAAAGGTAAATTAATTTTGAAATTTCAATTTACTACGCCAACCTCACTGCATGACAAATAGAAAATAAAAAGTTAAACGCAACAAAAAACGCCACCACCGGTGCCATTATCCACCGCCCCCGCCAATCAACAGTGTATCGGCCATGAACGATAACTGAATTTCGCCGCTTCCCGAGCAGACAGAGATAATTTGGGAATAACATTTTTTGATATTTGAAAATACTAGGCCAATAACATTTTATGTTATTAAAACATAATTTTGTTATTCTTCGTTATGTTTTTTTATTGGATTGTTATTGTAATAACAGACTAATAACATTTTAAGTTATTCTTCAAACAAATCTATGTTATTATTTTTTTTGTTATTTTAACAACTAATCCTATTATCCTAATAACAATTGGTGTAATTCTACCATGACAAAACATGTTATTCCCAAGTTATTTTGGATTGAAGACCTATGACAAATTTTGTTATGATGACATAAACTGTTATTAAACTCTTATGCAAAAATGGATTTTTCAAGAAGATATAACATTTTCTGTTATTTTAACAGTATTTGTTATCGAAATGGCATGAATTTTGTTCTTACCGTCTGCACGGGTTTCCTCATGAAAAATTAATTAACGCGGGCGGCACCAACCCATCGTGTAAAACTTCACAATCTTCCCGTATCGGCGCACCAGCTGAGTTCATCTCCATGAAAATTCAACTGGAAACAATCGTAAATTAATTACAGCCGGGCTTTCGCAAACCACCTGTCCTACGATGGGCTTTTGATATTTCCGTATACACAGATTTATGATTTTAAAAAGGCTCAGGAAAAAATGCGTAGCAGCAACAACAGCAAAAAAAACAGAATAACAAATTGAGCCTGACTTTAATGAAAGCGTGAAGCGCAGGATAAATAATGCTTATCAAAAAAAAATAACGAATTCATTCGTTGAACTTCTAAGTTGTTTAAAAAAATGAATTGATGAAAATGTTTCAAATATACTTCCCATTTTAATTATTTTTTTAAATTTAATTACATTTGCTTGAATATGTAGAATATATAGAAATGTGGAAATATGTAAAAGAAATCTTTATAGGGGAACAGCATCTAATTCCATCGTGCCTCTAATGTGGGTATATTAGTACATTGACATTCAATTACAGCTCGTAAAAAGCGTCTTCAGCTGAAATCAAGTGAGAAATAGTTTAAAAGGAAGTCTAGCAAAACAATGCCAAAGGGCCGTAGTGGGTTTGTAAATAAAGAGTGTATCCCTTTCTTGGCAAATGTAAACATTCTCTAGCGCGAGCAAGATACACTCTATGTTTACAAATCCACTACGGCCCTTTGGCATTGTTTTGCTAGAAGTGTATCAAATATTTTACAAAATAAGTCAGCAAATTGGATGGAGTTAGAAGGGAGTGCTTAATCTGCCAAATATATGACAATTTGCCCAACATTAAGATTGGAATTCAACTTTTGAAAAAAAAAGTGGAATCCAGGTGAAAATTAAACCATTGAACAATTCTCTACGAAATCGTCCGATTTCGACCATTTTTATTTTTGTATTTTTTTATTTGGTTCAAATTTTGTGAGGGCCTTCCCTATGACCAAAGATGCAATTTTGTGTCATTGGTTCACCCATACAAGTCTTCATACAGTTTTGACAGCTATCCATTTGAAAATTGTACCGTAAAACGGGGTGGCTTTGATAGATTTGAGATTTTTCCGCAAAACGAAGAGTACAAATAAAATACATACGGAATGGTATGGAATTATATTGACCAAGGCAGAGATGTGCTCAAAATACCTCAAGAATAATCTTTCAAACAAAAATTGAAAAGATTAAAATGTTAGTTAACTACAATTAGAAAAATGCTGATGAAAAGCATTATTTAAATTTTCTCAAAGTGTCCTGATTTTCTCAATAAACATGATTTTGAATCGGGAAACGGAATACATTTTCGGATTCTTCGAACAATTTCCTACTTGGAGAAGGTAAAATATGTTTTAAAAAAATATTATGTGTTTTTGAAACCAAATTCAAGAACGTCTCCAAATTTATAGACATTTTCAGTAGAAAAAATTTCATATAAAATGTGAAAACTTTTAATCATGCCTCTAATTCAGTTTAAAATGCAATATAAATCGATAATTTTATAAACAAAACTAGACAGATTCAGACAGATTTTTGACAATTTTACCTAAAATTTATAATTATTTTGTAAAAAAAAGCTTATAAAAATAGTTAACAAAATATAAACATTGATTTGCTTTCTTCAAAAATATATCTGCAACTAAAGTTTGAACACCTTACATCTGTTTTAACAAGAAAAACTATGACTAAAATCACTGCGGAATTCAAACCAAAAATTATTAGAGTAACTATTTTTTGAAACGTTATTGAAAATTCTTTTTTTAAAAAGAACATGGACTTTGTACATGAACATGTTTAAAAATGATAATCTTGAGAAAAACCTTACCAGTTGGAAAATATTCAAAACATAAATTGACATCCTATCAATGTCACCCCGGTTTACGGTACTTAAATATTTGGAAATCTGTATCTTTTGAATGAATTTACTGATCATTCTGGTTTCTTGGACAAAGTTGTAGGTATTGTTGAGGACTATTAAGAAAAAAAAGAAGTACACGTAATTTTTGTTGCCGATTTTATAATTAACTTTTTTTACATAAACTTAATTTCCCCAAATCCGTTTGACTTATTTTTTTCATAAAAATTGAATTTGCAATTGAAAAGTTCTTTACATATTTTTTGATAAAGGGCCCCGTTTGCAAGATAAAGCCATTGAAAGTTTGATTCCAGCGAAATATTTGCAGTTATTCGATTATTTAAAATAGTGATCATGAGTGACCATTTCTTAAAATATTGGCCTTCAAAACGAGACCCTTTATCGAAAAATCTGTAAAGTTATTTTCAATTGCCAATTAAATTTTTCAAAAAAAAGTAGGTCAAAACAGTTTTACATACATACATCAATTCTTTCCAAAAATATTTTTTGTTTCATAAATTCATAATTCGTCGGCAAAATTTAAGACCATACTTCTTTATGGCTCAAAAGCAATCTCAAAAATAAAAAAAACCATTTTTGCGAAATCAAGTAATTGTGAAAAAAAAGTTTACTTTAAAAAAACAAGCATTTTTTTTCGTGTACCTATTTTTTCATCAGAGTCCTCATCAATACCTACAACTTCGCCGAAGACACAAATTTGATTCAAAAGTTACAGATTCACGAATATTTACGTACAATTTTTGTATTGACAGCTGCCAAAATTTTATGGAGACTTTTATGGGTGAACACAAAATGGCTTCTTTGGTCATAGGGAAGGTCCCCACAAAGTTTGAGTCAAACCAAAAAATACAAATAAATTCCATTTCCGGTTTTGGTAGAGAATTGCTAAATAGTAGTTAAGCCAAAAAGTTGCTAAATGAAGATTTTTTGATTAGGAATCGAACGATTCTGCAAAATAATTTAAAAAAAAAGTGTAGCCGTCCACGCGTAAGCCATCTTGCATGCTGTTCCGACACAGTAGTCTATAATTACTGAAAAGCTTGTAACGTCTTCTCCATCACCTTTGAAGAGCAATTCACTTTTTGTGGAACAGCATTGTGGTTCAAAGGCGAAAAATGTTGCTCTTGAGATTGTTCAATCTTTGTTGATCGAAAAATTCCTTCGTTTCAAAAATCGTCTCTCCAGCGCTCAAACCACATCTAACGCCACCGCCATTTGCACAGGAAGATTCCAGCAGTAAAAATACACTTTTTCAAATGGCACCGAGAACCTTTTCGTTCGTTTTCCCTGCTTTTTGAAGTCAAGACAGAAACTCCATAATTTGGAACCGTTTGTGAGCGCACACGGCACGGCAAAATTGAAACAAATTTAATTTGAGGAACCAGGACGTGGAGAGCCCTTCACGGAGGAATGGAATTTCTCTGGTGTTGAGATGAATGTTGGGTGGAAAGAATTCTATAGTGTTTTTTTTTTTCTAAAAAGTGTGCATTAAGCCAGTTTATGAGGAAATATTTTACAATAAGTTCACAACTGATACTTTCAAGAGTTCTTCTACATTCTATATTAAGTCTATGGAAATAACTCTTGAATTGTTCTAACGGTGGGAACATTCTTATTATAAAAAACACTGCTTACACAGAAAAAAATATTTCTGTAAATTTACATTATTTATCATGTACCAAAAGGTATCATGATAAATGATGTATATTTACATTAGGTTCATTGGAAATTTACATTAGATTCATTGGAAATTTACATTAGTTTTGAAAATTTACATTAGTTCAAATCAACTAATTCTGATTGGCCAATGGGAATGAGAATCTCGACTTGGATTGCAGTAGGAAAAGGGTGTGGCCTATGTTCTATTTTAAAATGAATGAAGCGGGCAGCAAAAGGAAATTATGATTTTAAAAATTTGTTTCACAGGTAGGGGACGCTTTCTCGTCAACGGCCAAGTGGAATAACGCTGGACTGGAATCGAACGGACGACGGGTAGAATGTTCGGTGTTACTGCTGCTACCCGCTGCCGACTGAGCCATCTTCGCATTTTATAAACGAGCGGCTAAAGCATCAACTTGTTCAGGGCGAGGCTCAGGCAGTGGGCCAGCGAAATATGAGAGCGATAGAAAGAGAACCAAATATTACTATTTTTAGTTCGGGTAGTTTTGAAGTCAACGTTTGGCAGAAATACATTGGATATATGATTTACATTAAATAGGAATTTACAGGAAGCCGAACACGGGTAGAAATTCATCAGATTTGAGTTTCCATGCTCAACGTTTCCATTAGATTCATGATTTACATTAGATTTAGATTTACATTGGAGTAATTTCCATGACTTTTTACTCTTTACATCATATTTCAACATTACATTGAGTGAGTTTACATAAGAAACAGTAATTACGTGCTGTGTAAATTTACATATTTTTTTCTGTGTAGGTATTATTAAATCCGTTCGTAAGAAACTTGAAAATGTTCAAGGAATTGCCGTGAAAAAATGTAAAAAATCAATTTATATATTTTTTTTTTCAGGCACAATATATCTTTCTATTTATTATAAAGCACAAAAAACCGTTGTTAACAGATCGTCCCCGCATACTTAAATCGTAAGCCCAGTGAACCGGTTCACTGTGGGAAGGAGACCGACAGACTCGGGTTTCCCGGAAGCAGGCCCATGCGTCAGCACTCAGTTAACGGCACACCGTAGAGCAGCATAATATATTTCAATTAGATTATGTTTCGGGGTTCTTTACCTTGATTCCCCTATAACTGGGTGCTTGCGGGGGTGAGTCTTTGAAGTGGGATGTAACCGAGTGGGAGTCCAAGGGTTCTAGAGAGTTTTGGATGGCTTTTTCCAGGTAGAACATAAGACACTCGTGTTAGATTTTCGGAAGGATTAGCTTTGCTGTTGATTTGTAAATAACCATGCGATTCCATCAAAAACAAAACGCTCTGAAAATTCAGTTTTTTGACTCACTTTGTCTCGTAATTTGTGGGCATCCCACTCGGAATTTTTCGCTCTGCATCCTGGTGTCGTCACGGTCGACAGCGTTCACTTTATGATGAACCCCATTTTCACGGTTCACTGCAGGCTTATCTCGAGGACAATAAATCAACCTCCGTAGTCCTATAGTCGTAGCACACGTGACCCCAACCTACTCCCCCCCAACACATGTGTCATCTTTGGATCACAGAAAGGGGCCAACGTCGAGTCGGAAATGTTCCCCCGGAAAAGAAGGGGATACTGTACGTTTCTGTCAGGTTGGTATTAGCTAATGACGGCATAGGGGAAATATACCCATTTTAATCACACTAAGCCGTTCGACCAATTCTCATCACTTTTGCCGTTTTCCGCTATTAAATCATCATTTTCAGATTTATCAACAATGAAGAGTTGCTTGCTCACTTTTATTTGAGCAATTTATTACTTAGGAACAGTCAAAAACACTTTATTTAAGCTGTAATTCATGATCAAAGTGCTGATAGGCCGATAATAGAAATAGGCTTAAAAAGGGTATAGTTCCCCTAGATCAACAGCTACGGGGCCACATCTAAGACTCTGGGTGAGCATTAGGGCCCCATCCTAATCTGGGAATTAATTAGTAGCCACAGCTGGGAGGGAAACACCGGAGCAGCACTGAAATTGAGGTTTTGGTTGTGGTTTTTGTTTTCGTTTACGTTTCCGAAAATGACACGTGGTTGGTTGATGCCGTGGTTTTCAATGGGGAAATTTCGTGCTTGAGCTTCTGTCTAAATATCGAGGTTGATCCAACCCCGGGAACGAGGGTGTTAACCCATCCATTTCAGGAAAGGTACAGCTTACTTAGTGGTGGGGTAAGGCGATGAGACAACAGAAATTGTATATTTTTCATATGTTGAATAAAAAAAATACTCAAATTGATGCAAAACTTTCTGGTATTTCTGTAGTTTGTCTTCCGCAGATAAACAAATTCTGACTTTAAAAACTTAATTTAATAATTTGAAATCATAACACCATCGTGCTATCTTGTCGCACCCGCCATTTCGACGTTCCGAAAAAAACGCGCTTCAATGTTTGACCTTGAATAAACAAAAACTAGAGCACGCAATGTAAACAATAAAAAAACACGTTTTACTTGGTTGACAATTCTGTGCATTGTCCCGAAGTTTGGTTAAAGTTGGTTGCTGGAGTCCCGAGTTATAATTACATATGTTTACGACAGTCTAACTTGTACGTGCGTCAAACGCGTTCTGACCTGAAATCCCTTTGGCCAGTTGTCGCACTTACATCAGTTTTCAGGGAGTGACAAGATAGCACGACGGCGACGTGTTTGTCAGTGTGTGGTTGAGGTGATTACGAAGGTTTGGTTGTAGGTTCTGTTTTCAAAAGTGACAACATTCGCAACAGAGTGTAAAACTTACCGGACGTGCTGAGGCCGGGGCTGGCGGTGAACTTGGCCACGTCAACAATTTTCACTGCAAACTGCTGGTTGGACTCGCGATGAATGCACCGGCGGACGATCGAGAAGGGACCCCTGAGAGGAGAAAAAAAAAGAGAAAACATACAGCAAAAACATCTCAATTAGTTGTGCAGCACGACTTGGCACGGTATGGTATGAAATGCAAAGAAAATTCTGTGGTGAAAAAACCAGAGAGAAAAGTCTACGTCGTGCAGGCATCATGAAAATTTTATTCTCGTTGTATTTCAACTTTGCTTTGTTGAATAATGAATAGCAGCAGCAGCACACTTTGTGCTGGAAGAATTTGTGCACTTTGTTTTCCGTCGGGGTACAACTGTTAATTGGCAAGTCAAACGGATTCCGCACTCAAAGTTTGAAGTTCTTGAACTTTTTTAATCGAATATAACACGGAGAAAAGAGTTGCATTTAATAATTGAAAAATAAATGGAAAATACACTATGTTTTCCAGAAGACAGTCCAGAAGTTTGCTACTCGAGTAAATCTTTAAAATGGACATACACAGGAAAAGATCAACTCGCGCGCTGTAGTGAATTGTTGTTCATGAATTTGAGAACCACGAAGAAAGTTACGTCATCCAAATTTTCAACCATTTTATCACAGTGCCTCGTCTTTATGGTGAGGATTTTCCATGAAAATTTCCGATGCACGGTATACAGTGCAAGCAAGTTTTGGTTTTGGCCGGAAGCACGCCGTTCATATAACTCAATGAATTATTAAAGCACACAAATTGGAACACATACATTTTGGGAGCATCTTCCGCTCTTTGTGTGTGTTGGTGTATGGTCCCGTGCGCAAACAGGACAAAACATTGTAGTAAACAGTAAACATGGCTTGTGAGGAAATTGCGTGGAGTTGACCGATTGAGAGCTGCATCAAAACTAAACCATATTCTAAATTCCTTTTTTTTGTCATTTGTGTTTTAAATAAAACATAAAATGCCACATGAAAATCATACTCCGACAAGCCGAAAAGACATAGATTTCAATTTCAAAGATTCAAACCTACGCAGAGCTTGTTGTTTGGAGGCGTTCTTACGACAACCAATGAAGGCTGCATCCCTCGCCGACAGCAAAGTTCGTTAAAGTTAACGATGCCTCGTTGCGAAATTACTTTGTACAATATTCCGGAAATTGGCATTGGGGTAGGAAGCTATTATTTTGGCAAAATTGGTGCTCACTTGCAACGTTATTTTTGCGTTTTTTTTTTTTTTTGCTTTTCTTCTGTGAGAGAACATTCCTTGACTTTATTTTGCTCTACCAGCAGAATTAAAATACCAGCGTGACTTGAAGCTTATTTGATGCAATTCTTCAAACACCGCAAAATCTCCGCCAGCAATCTGCGGTCAAATCCGGCCACGTGGCTCCGTTCCCATACCAGTCTTCGAATGAGCCAAAGATTGTCGATTTCAATCTGATTTGATTACAGTCTCCACCACCCGGAGACGACCTCCGGCAATTGAACGAGCATTACAAATGAGAAAATTGAATTAATATCCACTGCTGTGTATTTTGTTTCGGTATATCTACTGCTGCTGCCCTGCCTGACCCAGAGAAGGCAAAAGTCTAAAAGTCGAACTTTCGGTCGATGTCGTCATCGTCGTCTCGACGTCGGCGTAGAAATAAAGTGAACATCTTAATTTTAATTGAATTTTATCAACAAATGGCATAGATGCCCCTCGTCCGACGAGGCAGTAGCGATTCCGATGGTGATGGAGGACGCAGATGAAACTTGTGGGAAGTTTCGAGAAGAAGTTGGCTTAATGAAATTGTATCAACATTTCTGGACTACTGGAGGGTTGCATTGTAGGTCAAACTAAGCGGGATTGGAAAAGATCTTAAGCTTTGAGGACAAAAGTCATCAGTCGTGAGACATCATACGAGGGAATTGAAATTTTGTAGCACTCAGGATCATTCAAATTTTGGTTTAAAAATTACAATCTTGTTCTAGAATTGTCTTATTGCTCATTTCGCTTCTCCGTAAAGGCTCTCTAGTTTGATTACTTTAATCAACCTTTGATGGCCAATTACGCTTTGCAAATTTAATTGTCATTAGCCGATGCTCGCAAAAACGCTCTGCAACAGATACCTTGTAGCAAACATTGAGTCAGTATTTTTACCGCAAATTTTCCATTTTCAATTTGAAAAGCAAACATAACCCTCGTTCCGTATTAATGATGGACAAATAATGCGACCCAGTGGGCATTGTGGCAGATAATTATGCCAAACCCACAAACTCGCCAACCCGGCATTCGCTTTAGAGCTCGCTAATTAGTTGCAATTTTATATGCGCGCGCCCCAATTTATGCATGCATAACATTGCCTAACGCCAGGCAAACTGGAATTATTTATGAATTTCCCCGCTCATGGGCCAACTTCGCCACTCGGGAACAATTCACAGCCTAAATTTGCCACGGCATGTTCGGCTTTGCCAGGATTATGCCCAACTTGAAGTGCTTTTCGGGGGGCTTCCACTATTCAACGCTTTAGAAGATTTGGCTGAAGAGGAACTTTTTTGCGAATGTCAGAAAATTGAAAATATTTTCTTTAAAAAAAACTCCAATAACACAAAATGCCTTATTAAGTCCAAAAATGCCAAACTTTTGCTAAAGGCAAACTCCACCTTCCCCTAATCATTTAGTCCTCTTGAAGGAAGACTGCATCGCGACGAGATGGAACGGGACTCACACGCCAGACAAAAGCACCAATTACAACTTTTATGAAACATTCCGGCACAAAAGTTTTCTTTCGTCGGATGTCCTGGGTCTGGTCAGGGTCAGTGGGCTGAAGCGTGGAACTGCTGAAGGAAAATTGGCGACCTTTATGGAATTAGAAAAGTTAGCTTCGCTTCCTCTGGCGTGGGTTTAATGTTTGGCGATTCAGAAGGGAATCTACGTTGCTGCAAGTTACCTAGCCACGTAGCGCTTTGAGGTAACGCTTCCGCCTCGTAAACAAGTAGGTTGGAAGTTCAATGACAGGCTCAGACCAACACAATTGGCAATCGTCTTCTTTCTAGATTAAATTGCTTATAGTAAAGGGACATTATCCTGACCACCTTAGGAAAGACGACCTATGAAATGATAACATTGACAATAAACATGTTAAAATAATTTAAGAGGAAAAATACTAAATCCATTTTTACGATATTCTGCAAGTCGAGTTCCCCTCTGAGATAACTGAGAAAGACTATCTTTTTAAGGTTGGTACAAAACAAAACACAAGAGAATATGTTGCTTGTTCAATTATACTAAACTGTTAAACGCTAAAGGGCATGTTAAATTATTATTAGTATTAGTATTCTAGGCAAGTATTGTTTACAATACATTGCATTAGTTGAAGCAGACGGCAAATATTGTTTTGCACAGTTATCACATTTTAACGCCAATTTGGCCTCACCAGACTGTTACTAATAGCCGGAATTTATCGCGCATCTACATTCAGCTCTGTTAATCTCGACGAATATCCCTAACTATGCCACGTCCAACTGATTAATAATAGATCCATAAATTTCCAAAATAAAATATGGCCAGCACGAACACATCAATTCCCGGCAGTAGCCAGGACCAATTATTACAAACTTAAATTAGTCTGTCCCTTCATTTTCAGCCCAAGCAAACAACCAGCTGCTTCATCAAAGCATTCATGAGCTAAGGTGGCCATCTCCCTTAGTAAGAGCGTCACTCCATTTAATCCGATCCTGATGGCTTTACGTCTGGTTCAATTTACCTTCACCATAGAAGTGCACACCAAGGAACGGGAATAAATTAGTTTTCGCCATGATTTTATGGATAAATTTTTAATATTCATCGCAATAAATCAGTTTGCTTGTAATCTCTCTTCCCGAAGTAAAAGCTGCTTAAACTAAACGCGTACCAGCTGCAAGCCGGGAGGGATGCTTAAGGATATTAATAGTTTCAAGATGCTTCGTTTTTACTTATTTTTCAACTTCAGAAAAGAATACCAAGTTGAGAGAGTTTGATCACTTGTTCCGAACTCACCCACGTGGCCGAACTAATGAAGATAAATGAAGACCCACCTTCTGGTTCGGAGACAGGGGGTTTTCGCCCGCCCCTTAAATCCAATTTGAGGCGATGGATTAGGTGAGAACGAAACTTGCACAGAAACATGCTTTTGTGAAGTTTTTAAACGGCTTCATCTGCAATCAATTTTGATTGATAACAAACAAAGGAAAATTTTCCACCTGATTGGATAGAATAAGTAAAACAATCAAACTTATTCAATTTTTAGAATCCGAAGGAAATCATCCTACCACAATTGTTTTGACAGCACTTGAAGTCAATCACTCGTCAAAATCAAACCAAAAGTAAAAGATTTGCGATCGCTGTCCATCACCGACCAAACCTGACCCATCTCATCAGTCCAAGAAAAAGAATAGAAGGAGGTCGGTCAGACATAATCGATTCCAATTTCCTGTGTCCATCCATCCAAGGCAGCAGATCAATCGAATCTGACGTCACTGACATGGAAGTACGGCGCCGTGACCTAGCCCGTGTTCAGATAAAAATGACAATAAATTTTGTTATTTGAGTGAAATATGCTATTCAACTCAGCTACAGCTCAACTGCGATAGTTTGTCACTTTTATTTTGATTAATTTTTGTTGGAAAAAAATCATTTCCAACATGATGTAATGTGGGTTTTTGAGCTCATTGGAGAGGTCTTTAAAATACCTTTCTAAAAATATAAAACATGATTTTTTATATTGATTAATTTATGAAAACAACCCTATTTACAATCTTCCAGACTTCAGTCTGAGTCTGAGCAAATGTCTGTGTGGATGTGTGTAGGTGGGTGGACAAAAAAATTGTCACTCGATTATCTCCGGACTGGATGAACGGATTTTGTCCGTATTAGTCTCATTGGATCCGTCTTGGGGTCCCATAGGTCTCTATTTAAAATCAGCAAGTTTAATTAAGTACTTCAAAAGTTATGCTAAAAAAACGATTTTGGCGTATGTCCGGAAGATTGTAAAAAGGGTGGTTTTTGCAAGAAACTCTATCATGTTATACATTTTTAGAAAGGTTTTAAAAAGACCTTTCCAATGAGCCCAAAACATTGATGATCTGACAACCCTATTAAAAGTTATTAGCACTTAAGTATTATTTATACACTTTTTGGAGGCCGGATCTCAAATATTTCAATAAAAATGATGTCCGGGTCCATCATGCGACCCATCGTTAGTTAGATAATCGGAAGACCTTTCAAATGAGCCTAAAACATCAAGGATCTGACAACCCTAGCAAAAGTTATTGGCACTTAAGTGTTATTTATATACTTTCTGGAGGCCAGATCTGAGATATTGTGATTAAAATAATGTCTGAATCTTCCATGTGAACTTTCGTTGAATAGGTTTTTTTTTATCAGACCTTGCCGATGAGCCAGAAAAATTGAAGGTCTGCGAACCCTATCAAAAAAAATCAGTAATAAAATTGATTTGTTAAACATGTTAAGGGAATGTTGCTATTTTTACTGAATGTATTGACTTTATGAATGTGAGGAAGGCACCAACCACCTAAAGGTGGATTAAGTATCGTTTTTTTTTCTTTTGAAGTACTTTTCTGAACTTGCTTATTATTCATAGGGATTACGAAACCCCATGATGGATTGAATGAGACCAAAACGGTTCGAATCCGTTCTGCTTATCTGGAAATAAACAAAGTCGCACAAATATTTGGTCCAAATTCGAGTGCTATCAACTAAGATCAAAGAATGTCCCATCAAACGGCTAAACTCCAAATTTGAGCTCATTCTGACCACGAGAACCCCTCCCTGAAATCCCCTGAAGATTTTT
Organism: Culex pipiens pallens; assembly: GCF_016801865.2. Taxonomy (NCBI): domain Eukaryota; kingdom Metazoa; phylum Arthropoda; class Insecta; order Diptera; family Culicidae; genus Culex; species Culex pipiens. The sequence continues at coordinate 120,291,808 of NC_068937.1, forward strand.
TTTTTATTTGAAGGCTTAGCACCGGGAAGTACCCGGATTTTGGCCACCCAAATGTGCACGTGAAGGTGTGTCTAGGAGATCGTATTATGAAAATCATTATTCGAGTAAATTATTTTCTTTTTCTCAGTGAGGAAGACAAAACAATACACATTTTATTCATTCTGGTGGGCTCTTACATGTGCAAACACAAAATACTCAAACAGTTAGGTGTCAACTATTGGCGTTTCACTGTAAGAGAGTTTCAGGATATATCTCGTTGCTTAAATTCTGCACAAAACCAGCTGGCCGGAATAAAGAAAAAAAACCACCCCGGAAAATAATTGCGTTGGCATTAGGCAGGCATAATGGGACGTTCAGTGGATTTGGCCAGTCAGACAAACAGGCCACGCAAGAGAAACCAGAGATTCTACTATGGGAAGTAATAAATTCCACATCTTATCATTGCACTCTGAGCAGTGCTGGCCATGAAATTGTGTACATGGCAAGTCCGAAAATTGGGAAGCTACAACTTTGGATTTGTTTTTGTAATGGAAAAAAAGAAAAACAAGATCAAATTGTGTTCTTCTATGTTTTCTGCAATCCAGGCTTCAGCAATTCAACGGTCGGTTTTAGTTATTTAAAACTCTCCACTAGGGTGGTCCGAATCCGGGCTTTCTCTGCAAAATTTACTTCACACCCAGGCCTTTTACACGCAGCTGGATTACTACTTTGTTTGCTGTACACACAATAAGCTCAAATTGGGTTCATAACCTGTGTTTAGTAAGAAAATGGTCAGTTTCAACCGGCGTCACCCTAGTGACAACTCCCACGAAAACGATGTCTGATGATAAGTTATTCTGGTATTTTCCCACCTCAGCCGGTAACACCGCACACTGCCGTAGATGTCATATCACTTGCTCCAAAGTCATTATCAGATTCAGCGTGCAAAACTTTCTCTTCCGGTTGGATTTGGTCTGTGGGTGGGTTTCATAGTTGTATGTGTTCTTCTCTCTGTCTCTCGAAAACAGGTAAATGTGCGGTGGCAAACTAGTGAATCGTTTTCATGAGCGGCAGATTATCACGGTCTTACGGTAAAAAGATAGCTTATGTTGGAAAAGTTTCTTCTACCACACCGCACACCTGTCTAGCGAGCATAGCAAAGTTGTCAAGTCGTTCACAGCATCCATGATAGTTTAAGAAGAGTTTGTTTTCTGTTGAGAATCTACATGATTAGATTTTTAACTTCAAATCGGTTCAAATTTTTATCCTGGAAGCGAAAAGAAATCCTTTCTGCTTAAATAAAATCAAACCATCTAAAAAATTCTAACACTTCAAAAATTGCTAGGGAATTTTGGCATGAAATTTCAAATTCAATCCTTTTGTCGTTAGCCGTCTTGTAGGCACCTCCATGTGGAACTTTAGCCTTACACTATACGTTGCCCGAAACCATCATAAAATCTGCCATTTTCTTTCAGTCTGGTTGGTTTACACCAGAGCACACAAACACTGGTACAAACGTTAACGAGCACGCAAGGACACACGTATGCAAAACAAGCTGACGCTGTTGTTGGCTGACTGGAAAAGAACAACAAAAGGACTTGACGGAGGAACGAGCTGTGCGCCGGAGCTGTGAACCGGTTGTTTGACTTGGCAGCTTTCCTCTGCTTAGCGAGCTTCGGGGTCAGTTGCTACTGGTCATTTTTAGAGCATAGAGACATTCCACTAAGGATCCTTCCCAAGTAACATTTTTTTCCAGGAGTTCTACAAGAGCTCTTCAAGATAGCTACAGCATAGCAGTTTGGACCGCGGTAGGATAAAATTCTCTTCAAAACTTCTTCAGGAGTTTGGAAGAGTACTTTAAGAGAGTTTTATCCTACCGCGGTCCAAACTGCTATGCTGTAGCTATCTTGAAGAGCTCTTGTAGAACTCCTGGAAAAAAATGTTACTTGGGTTATTGGTTAAGAGCTATGCATTCACGCGCGGATGTTTCAAAAACTTTTTATATCCAGATTTTTAAAAGAAGATGGCGTTACGAATATTGCACGCCCGAAATGTCAAAATTACGCAGTGGTACCAACATTACAAAAAAGACGTACTATGTCATGATGACAGCCACATTTTTTTCTAATTTTGGTACCATTCCTTCGCTTAAAAATCTCGATAAGGGAAATATGCCCATTTTAAGCCTAATAAGCGGTCGTTTTTGAATGATGCTGGGTAATCTGGATTGTTTCCTAAATTCACTAAAACCAAGTACACCAACGAGTAGAGCAACTTTTTGTGAACATTTCTGTTTATTTTCACTTTTATTAAAAGTTATGCTATTCCTTTTACATGCATTTAAAAAAATATTTCAAAAATGCATTCTAATCAGTCGAGTGCATAGGGCTTTTTTTCTTCCAGCGCTCTGTTGGGTCTGCTTAGTGCTGCCAAAATTGATGAAATTTTCAGCGAACACTCACGAAAAGTAGCATTTATATAGCGAAAGTTTCCTGGCAGCACTTACTCACTCCAACAGGCGCTGCACCAGCATGTTGGTGGTGTTGGTGGCCACCCTTTGTTCTTTATTTGCCTTCGCTTCTCGCTCGGTTTTCTTCAGCCTTCGATTGGAATGGGTATTCAAAATTCAAACGTCAGAAGACTTAGCGCGTTTGTTTTTTTATGGTGCTTGCTAATTATTTACATTTTTCGGGATTATTTTTCAAGTAAGTGACTAACTAATGTGCAAAAGAACATGTTGCCGGTAGTTGGAAGCAATTTTATATCTTAAGCGCTTTGAAATCGTTAGCGCAAGTGAAAAGATATTGATGGTGACTTTCGTTAAGCAGTTAACCTCTGATCTTGCGTGTGGATGTGTGTGCCACCAAAATGATGAGAAATGGTCTCGCAAAATAGAAATTATGATCACAAGTGCATTAAATTTTATCTTTTTGGCCAGTAAGTGGCATACATTTGCGTGCTTTCTTGAGGCGGTGCTGTTGATGGTAATTTTATAGCCTAAATAGTATTTTTGGAGCTTTAATCGAGCATCAAACTCTCCATATGACGAAGATAGGTGTTTGATTAGAAAGGTACTAATCAAACTTCAGACGAGTAAACACTGATTTTGCTCATGTTACCGACAAGCTGAGTCGGTCTGAGTCGGCCATGCAATTATTAAAGATTTGATCAGCAGTGAGCATTGATCATCCACTCGTTGGTTGTTTTGGAATCATTCGGAATGACGCATTGCTCAGTTGTAAAACCATGTGAACCATGGGAAAACTTTTTGTGTACATTCAGCAAACCCCAAACCTCCTTACATCATGGCCACGGGCCTGTCAGATCTATGTGCGGTACAGTAGGTCCGACCTCCTTCCCGGTATTCGAAAGGCAAATTTATGTCAGTTTTTCAAGTAGCTTTATCCGTTGTTGGCTCTTCACTGAGGGAAAAAAACAACGGTAAAATCGGCAGGGGAGAAGTTTTTGTTATTGTTATCTACTGCAGCAGCACTGTTGCCAATGCGATGCCTGCTGGACTGCGGGTGTATCTTAATATGCACAAGGCTCAGACTATGCATACAGAACAACATGCTAAGGTTAGATAGAGTGTGCAGCAAAGAAGAGACCAGATGCAGCCATCAATCTTTGGTGAAGTACGAAATTGTTTCAGCTTCCAAGAAATTGGAGGAGACACGCTTGAAAGTTAGCTTTAGATATACAAACTTGAGATGAAATTGAACCTTGAATTGTATTTGAATAGAGTTCCATTTAAAACAGCATGACTGTTGAATTAATTGAAATTGTTTAATTTTTAAATTACTTCCTGAAACTATCTGACCAGCTCTCCGTGAAAACATTTTCCCATCAATGTTCCTCAATTAGTGCACCATTGAGCCAATTTCTAATTACTCGGCAACTAATCACGTCTTGTCAAGTTCTCTGGAAGCAGAACAAACCCCAAAGTAATTTCCTTCCCATCAACCCACACCTCATCAGTCTTTTGCTCACCCTATTCAAGAAGACATTACTTCGTAAAGAAACTGTACGCTATTTAATTAATCATTCACAGCACACCGCATGTAAGTTTTACCCTCGAGCGGATTCTGCCGTAACAAAGAGCACGAATTACCAGGTGTGTTCCGGGAAAGCTGATCCTTTTGTCGAGAACGGTAGATCTTTTCGGGACGGAAAAGAAACAGGTCACAGTTAATCGCCAGGGATAATTAAAATCATTAAAATCCCCTTGACGGAAAACCCTCTCCTTTTTCCGGCTTCTCGATCGATTTTACAATGCTGTAAATTGGTAATAAAATGCAGAAATTTGCCCGGCAGCAACATTAAACCCGGCAGGGACAGATTTTAATTTGCATTCTCCGAGGAGATAACGTAAATCATAATCGAGCGCTTGGATGGTGGAAATTTAATTCATGCAAAGCAGTTGTTAAGAGCAGCGAGAAGCTGATTTTAATTAGTAGACAAGATCTGGAAGGGTTGGAAAAGGGCTATTTTGAGAATGGTTGAATGCTAAATATTCTCTCAAACTTAAGAGGCAGTATTTGTAGATTTTGCTCGGTTTGTTCTAGAGGTCGTATCGAGGTGCTCCGATTTGGATGAAACTTTCAGCGTTTGTTTGTCTATACATGAGATGAACTCATGCCAAATATGAGCCCTCTACGACAAAGGGAAGTGGGGTAAAACGGGCATTGATGTTTGAGGTCCACAAAACATGAAAAATCAAAAAATTGCTCCTATTTGCGTAAAACTTGATTAATTCCAACTCTCTTAGATGCATTCGAAAGGTCTTTTGAAGCACTTCAACATGTTCTATATACATCTAAGATTGGTTTGACTCTCACAGCTTTTGCAAATTACTGTTAATTTACAGACAATTGATCACACCGACCAACAAAATTTCTGCGCAGACTCAACTCGAGTGGAAGCATGAACTGTGGGGTTCCCAGGATCACTTGCACCCTGATTTTTTTTAAATAGTTTGTCTGGGCTCGAACTGGCGGCGCTTAGGTAAACATCATTCTAGTTTCAAAGTTCCCATAAAAAATGGAAATTAACCAATAAATCGACTTCAAGTACTAATAGATCGCATTTTATCGCTCCATTCTGCTAAATTCATAAATTTTCCACAACAATGGTTAGTTGAACAAGCCTTAAACGCCAAACTCCACCCCGTTTCCTCGTTGCTAATACAAATCAGAGCATCCGTGCGCTCACGTTAAATCCCAATAATGTTCGCCATCGCCGGACTGGTCGACCAGGACGGATGATTCACGCGCGGCCACATAATTTCCCACGGAATCGTTCCGCACACTTCATCAAAAGCCACATTCACCGTCATCAGCCCTGGCCGGCACCAGGATCCTCCCGCCACTTCTGCTGGAATCTACCTGGGCGGAAAATTGAATGCGTGAAACACGATTACCCCCCGGCTCCACTTTTCTCCGCCGAAAAACGAGCCGGAAAATTCATACACGAGCCAATCAGGATCGGCTGGGAGAGTCGTCGCCCGCTCGTGATTGGAGGAGGGTGGTGAGGCGCGCTTATCAGTGTTTGGTCGGTCGTGTTGTGGCACTTTTCCAACTGTCGGATTGGAGTTTGTTGACCGAACGAATTGTTGTGTTTTGAAATCGTCACCTCATCGAAGCCTGATTTGTGTTGATGTTTTCTTGTCTAAATTGAACAAAAATAATACAAGGAAATGAAAAAGGTAAACTCTTAGAACTAAGTTGAATTTATTCCTCTATTGTTACTGCACATGACGATGTTGGATGTGACGAAATAAAATTAATTCCCTACACGTCAAACATGTCCCGAATCGATTATTTTTTCTCAACCGTATCTAAATATATTCTTAATGAACCCGTAAAACAGAACATTTCCATTTCTCGTTGAAACATAAACAGTGTCCCTATAGCAGACCTCATTTCCCCGGACAGTGTTCATGCGTTAACTTTTCATACGCATAAATTTTCGTCCTTTTTCTCGTTTTAACGTTCTTGAATTCCACACTCACACAAACGCGCGTACACACACACCACCATCACGATAACGAGCTATCGTATTTTCGTCAGAACGCCAGAATCTTCACCACACAAACGAGAGATACTCATTAAATGCTGAGGACCCCTCGCTTGGAACGGCCAGCTGCGGGGAGTCAACCAATCCATTGGATCACACGTGGGTGTGTCCCGAGCTGGGAGAGGGATCAACAAATGAGGATAAAATGTTCCTAAGTATTAAACAAAAACATCTTCAATTCATGGATACTGCGCAGAGCTCTTTCCTCTCGGTATAGCTTTTTGAAACGGTTGAGTCTTTAAACTTTACTGATTTTGGTGAAGAAATCGGATTCTTTTGGATTCTTGTCTAATATTTTCACTCACTCGGCGCTCCCAGAGGAAGTGAACGAAAAAAAAACAAAACTCAGTGCCGAAACGATATGCCTCTCGTAAAATTGAACATATTAAATATACATTTATATTAGTAAGTGCCTTGCCCCACAGCATGGCTGGTGCGTGAGAAAATGGCAGGATCCAGCCGGGGGCTCCAACGAATATTCTTGCCGGATCCAGACAGCACAATAAACGGCCCTCTTGAAGTAAGTATGGAAATTATGGATCCCGGGGAAAGCTCATATTTGTTAGCATTTCATTTTTATGATTAGCTTTCAAGTGCCTTTCTCTTTCGTGAGTCTGGCACAGCGGGAGGCAGAATGATTATTTTCATAATGTTTCGTTTTTATTTTTGGGATGTTTTGCACTGCTTTCTGGCAGTTCTGAGTCGAGTTGAGCAGTAGAAGAATGCAGAAACCCGTTTCTGATGTATGATAAGCAGAGGTATTGGATTAAGCCCAGGCTATTTTGAGCAAGTCCAAACATTTATAGATAACATACTTTCAAATTCTATTTCAAACTAAACTTTGAATGTCTACAAGTGAGTCACCACACAAAAATTTCTTGAACCTTGAATAAAATTAGAGTGAACACAATTTCTGGCAACATTTCTACCTGTAGAATTCCACAAATTCCATCTTCTACGATTCCCAAGACTTGAGAGCAGATTCCACCCCGTACCAGCTAACATTGCTAGAATCTTGACATCCTTCCAGACACCAACACCAATTCGCGTGAAACTTGCACGTGAAAGCAAAAACCCTCGACACCGCCTTGTCAATCCGATCGAGTTTCACACCCAACATTCAGCAGCATCCTACCACGACAGCAGTCGTCGACCACACATTTCAATCAAGGCGCAAAACTTGTCAACTCGATAACTCACGACAGCGCCAGTGACATCTCCGCTAGATTCCCAGCTAAATGGTTATCTCACCCCGACCCTGCCCCCTCCAGCAGTAACCAGAAACGATGCGGCACGCAGCAGCGCCATAAAATTCCTAACCTTTCCAATTAACCTCCCCCTTCTCGCGAGTGATGGCGGTTTCTTTACGTCTTCTAGGGAGAGCAACACCATCATCAACAGCAGCAGCAGCGCCAGTCGGTGTAGTGGGAAAGACTCTGGGAGGGATATTTTCTTCCCACCACGAAACGAGCTCTGCTCCACCTCGTTAGTGTGGAGTTCGGGCTCAATTAGAAGACGCCGGCAACACACTGGTGGACACAGAGTAGAATTATGACCGGTTAGATTCCGAGGAAGCTTGAGAAAAAAAAGATTACGGTTCGCTTGGTGATTTTAGCGGATTGTATACTGTTGCCTAGGAGTTAATAATTGGGAGTAGAACCAATTCCACATGAACCAGATTCTCAACACCATGACAGCCGTCCATTGCCGGCCGCTCCCATCTCCACCGCACACCAGGGACAAGGATAGGGACAGCAGATTTGGAATACGGGAATTTTTTCAACAGGATAAGGGAAAATCTCCACGGTATCCTCAAGTTATTTCGCTTGCACAGAAAAAAAAGTTGAATTTTGAAATGTTGAAAATTTGGTAGATTGCACAGAAAAAAAATCATGGTAATATTACAACTGGGAAGGGGTACATCTTTTATGTCAGAAAAAAGCTGTAATTTTACTTCTGGAAATGTGTAATTTTACCACTTTTCTGGTATAATGCCACTTTTTAAGTCTAAATTGAGGTAAAATTACATCATAAAAGAGGTAATATTCAAGCCAACCAAAATTACAGCTTCCAAATTTACATTATTTTTTTACTGTGTGAATATTACCTCTTTTTTGAGTAATATTACATAAAAACCCGATTTAATCCCACCAGGGGAGAGATAGAGCCTTTCTTACTAAAGAATGTAACTTCTTTCAATTCTCAACATCGACTTGATACAAAAAATCTTATGATGAAAGCAAGGTATTATTAATGATGTGTTTTCCAAAAGAAATTGAAAACGCAATTTTCACCAATAGAATATTTTTAATCGTACAAATTCTTAATCAAACAAGCGTTTATGACAAACGCTAGCATAGCTAGCTTCCAATGCGCAAGTGACGACACACACCGCGGTTTTGGTTTTCTAGTTTTGGTACGAGCCCAAAAACCGAACAAAGCAGGCGCAAAGCAAAACCGAGTTAACCGCACAGTGGGTAGCTGCCATTCAGCGTCTACGAAAGTGAGAGAGTCAGAGATAGATATTTTTACAACCGCACCACTACACACTCAATCGCAATACCTTAGGTAGATAGCCATTGGCGTCGCGAGCATTGAAAACTTTGAAAACGATATAAAGCTTAGAAGCACCGAAAGCTCCTATTGGAATCCAATGAACTCTGTAAAATAAACTAACGAAATCACGACAAAATGAAGCCTACTTAAAGGCGATTTTAGGAGCACACGGGAAACAAATTGTTTGTACCCGGATGAATGTCCTATGTCAAAAAAGTTTTTGCATAAACATTGGACAGTTATGCAAAAACGGACAGAGCAAAAGAAACCGAAAAGCTACGATATCTTACATATTGAAGGAAACATCGGTAGACAAGCTACTACGAACGAGTATAAGTCGAGCCGAAACATATGCGCCAGCATTCTCGCGCCAGTATTCGAAGCTCAACTTGACAACTTGTCGACTTGGCGACGAAGCGTCGAAAATCAATGCAGTGTGATTTTTTAGCGATTTTTCAGATTAAAATTCATGCTGAATCGACATATTTACGAAGCTGGAAATGACGTCCAGCCTTAAAGTAAAACCTATACCTTTCTTTAGTAAGAAAGGCAAAAAGTAAATCGTTCTAAAAATTGATCGGAATTGCCGATCGATGGTGAATTTGTTTCAGATGCTCACTCATGGTCTGTACTATGGATGTAAGAAGAAATTTTGGATAAAATCAGAAATGAAAAATGTTGGCGAATGTCACCAGGTGGGCTTTTACCTTTTTTTAGGGATTTTTTTTCTTATGGTAGGTTAATACAACGGCTCTAACTCCAGAACCATATTATGAATATGGATGAAAATTTGGGAGGTTGTAGAGCTCGAAAAATGCAATGTTTGAGATAAATAAAAGATATGAAAATGAAAAAATTGGACCATATTTTCATTTGAAAACTGTGTATTTTGTTGAAAAGTCTGGCCGCATCCGAAAACAGATGGATAATTCGAAATTTGCGCGGCAACTCGCCCAGGTTCAGCACACTAGCTTTCATCTGCATTTAGAAGAATCGAAATCGGATTTATGGGAGCTGAGAACGGCGCGACACAAAATTTTGCAAAATTTTACCACATACGAACATCACTCGACCTCCACGGAATTTATTTTCTCAAAATTCGAGGGTTCGAGATAGACGAGTTCTGTCAAGGTGAATCGATAGAGCGTCGAAAATCGATGCAGTATGATTTTTTAGCGATTTTTCGGATTAAAATTCATGCTGAATCGACATATTTACGAAGCTGGAAATGACGTCCAGCCTTAAAGTAAAACCTATACCTTTCTTTAGTAAGAAAGGCAAAACTGAGTAAAATGTGAACCTGATGAATATAAATCAAAAACTTATGAAAATTCATTATTTTCTGGGGTAAAATTAATCTTTTTTTTATTTTTGATACAAAATCTGTCACCATTTCCTGATGAATATTATCATCATTTTTTTCTGTGTGGAGTTGGGCGGGTTTTGGAGGGGTGAATGGTCTGAATGAAGTCAGCCTAGCAAGTGGAAACAACCGTTTGCATTGGAGCCATCCATAAACCACGTGGACAATACAAAAAATCCACGCTCCATACAAATCCAAAAAAGTCATAATGGAGCACCCACAGTCGAGCAGTTTTTGACAGTTGACAGAAATACATTGTAGAAAAAAGCCAAAACTGCTCGAATGGAAGTGCTCCATTATAAGAAAACTGATGAAATTTTCACAAATTTGAAAAAGCTGTGAAAAAAAGTCAAGCCATTCCACGATCATTATCTTTATCGTTATTTTAGGATATTTTGCAAATAATTGTATGTATTTTTAAGAGCAATGACCTTTTTTTATTTGATTGCAAAATCCCTTAGCTTGTCAATTACTTTTGCTAAACATTTTCTAAATTTCAGTCTTTTAAAACAAAAAAAACTGCGAAATGGAAAAAAAAACCCCTCCTTCTTAACTAACCGTAACAATGATGGTGATAGCTTTTAACGAGACCGACTGTTGCTGCCGAAATGATGAAAGTCACCTCTATCGCAGGCTCCTGTCGTCGTAAACCATCACCATCTACCATCGTAGCCCAGAGCATCATCGTTGTAACTGAAGTTTCGGTGCGGTTTCTCGTTTCACCATTGGCTCCCTCTTAAGGGAATGTTTAAACACTGAATGCCTTACCGAAAGAAAATTAATTGATCTTTGGCTGAGGTGGTGTTATTCCTCCCGACGGGGGTAAACCGACATGTCCGTCTCAGGAAAAAGGGAACTGTCAATGAATATCTAAGTTACATAAACCTTATACTTATTGCCTTGTATGACAGAGTTACATTAATTTAACGTAAAGCTCCGTGCGCCTCCATTAAAATGTACTGAGAAATCATTTCATGGTATTTTAAGTTTGATTGATGTACCGAAATCTGATATTTTTTTCCTTCATACATCTCAACTATCATGTTTAAATTCTATTACACTTGTTGAAAGGTGGAAATCGTTTTCACAGAAAACACCTCCAGCTGTGTCACAAAGGAATTCCTTTCAGGTAGAAAATATTTTCACACCACGCTTGTAGCAAAAAAAAAGTTCTGCAAAGCATTATCCCACAGTTTGCGAATTTTCGTTTTCCTCCACTTTTTTTCGTCAGTCCAACTTTAGCCAATTTCTCGGAAAGGAAACGAGAATGGTTCCCGATTTCGATTCAATTTGCCTTCGAAATCATGCGCCAAATTTAGTTTCATGTGAAAATTGAAACGTTGAAAAAATACGTCAATCGATAAAAAAAAGTGTTTTGAAAGAACGCAAAACGTTCCTAGCCTCTATCTGAACCGTTAAATTATGATACCATATCGCTTGACACATCAAATCTTATCCCAAGACGTTCGTTGTTTACTATCTGGCTGTTTATCTGTGGCCGGCACATAAATCTTTCAAGACGATGGTACAGGGCGAGATGCGCACGAACATCTTCTTCACCTCTAATGTGCCACTTCAGCAGACACTAGAGTCCTGGACACAGGATCCGTGACGTGAAAGTAGCACACCACTCACAAAATCAATACGCCCAAAGTGGTGGTCCTTAAATCCGACTTCAGCACGTCTCCAGCAGCTCGCAGTTGGGCAGGTTACTACACATAGTATAGTTATCACAGACAAACGTACGGGATTAGTTCTTTGGTATTACAAAAAAAAAACAATAGACAACCATACAGGCTTCAGTCTGAAAATTCGTCAAAAGCTTGTGTTTTACCAATTTTTGAAAAAAAAAATCTTTGGTGAAGCAGTGTTTCAACTAATATCCCCTACTTTTATGTCAAAATAAGCATGCAATAACTTTATCGGGACCGTGGTGTAGGGGTAAGCGTGGTTGCCTCACACCCAGTCGGCCTGGGTTTGATCCCAGAAGGTCCCGGTGGCAAATTTTGAGACGAGATTTGTCTGATCACGCCTTCCGTCGGACAGGGAAGTAAATGTTGGCCCCGGTCTAACCTAGTGGTTAGGTCGTTAGCTCAGTCCAGGTGTAGGAGTCGTCTCCCTGGGTCCCCTGCCCCGGTGGAGTCGCTGGTAGGCAGTTGGACTCACAATCCAAAGGTCGTCAGTTCGAATCCCGGGGTGGATGGAAGCTTAGGTGTAAAAAGAGGTTTGCAATAGGGACGTGGCGTTACATCGTGCTGCCACCTGGTTTTTTGAGGCGCAAGAGTGGAAAAGTGCTGAGTCATCGTCTAAAAATAGACGGCGTCCTATCTCGCCCAGCAAAATTAAGTCGATAAAGTAGTCGGTTTTGATGAGAAAAAGTGGAAAACGTGGTCTAAAAATAGCGACGCCATCCCCCTATTGCCTCAACAATCAAGCCTTCGGACACCTAGTTTCGAGTAGGAATCTCGCAATCGAGAACGCCAAGGCAATGCTGTAGAGCGAATAATTTGATTTGATTTTTTTTTTTTAACTTTGTGTTATATCCCAGATTATATTTTAACACACTTTGGAGAGACTTGAAAGTAATGGTTTAAGATTATAATTAAAATTAAATGTGAAAAACACTAAACAATTTGAAAAAATTACATGAAAATATAGAAACAAAACAATGAATAGGAAAACAATAATGAAATAATTGTTAGAATATGCCTCAAACTACACCCAAAATTCAGAGTCGAGATAATCGTTCTCTCAAAATTTATTGAGGGCTCAGTGCCATCGATAGAATAATGGTACCAACTCACACCATCATAACAAATGAGTTCATTCGTTAGTTGAATCAATAAATCTCCAACAAGTGTCATACATCGACTTCTGACTTCTCCTTGTTCACCAAGCTGTGGTGGCCGAGGCAGCTAAGTCATTGGATTGGTTTGTCAAAGGTCTCTGGTTCGATTCCCGATGACGACACTTTTGGTTTTTTGTTTGACGGATGAACTTTTTTTGCAAATGAACCTCGAGAGAATAGTTCTATCGCCCATCTCGAGCTGTGTTCTCTGCGTCCGTGAATGGTACCACTATTCTCTCGACTCGAGACCATCATACTCTCGGACTAGCGCTGCCAGTTTTGGGTGTAGTAAACTAAAATTAAATGAAATAAAGAAATATAAAAAAATATATTATTGAAGAAAAACATAAAACAAGAAGTTTTCGTAGGAATTGTTATTATTATTTTAATTGAAGAAAAATAAAAAAAATGTAGAAATTAACTGCTAGAATTGCTTAAAATGACCTTCTTAACTTTCCCGAAGGCACCACATTTTTAGGATTTTGTGGTGAAAAGATATTAGCTTCCGAAAAGGACCGTTTTGCGCAGACTGCTCAAAGGGGCTACCCAGAAACAATTATTTTTAAATTACTTGTATACTAGCTTGCCTACATGGTAGTGCGCCTGTTACGTTGCCCCGTTGAGCCGGCCGCTCAAAAACGCTAAGCTAATAACTTTTCAGCAGAAAATCCTAAAAATGTGATGTCTATGAAAAAGTTGTTCTAAATTTAATGAAGGTCCTACATTTGCTAAAGATTGGATGACTATTGCGCCCTCCACCGGTAAACAACTGAAACAGTTGCTTTTCTCCAAACAAGAATGAGCTCAATTTGGAGTATATTACCTAGTGATGGGTTAATCTTTGATTTGGACCACTCTAGGCTAGAGCGCATGTAGTACTTCTGTTTATCTGTGGAAAACGTGGCATCTCGAGCGTCCTGTCAGCTGGGAATTGTTCCAGGCTGGAGCATGTTCCTTCTACTCCTGCTGCTGTCGCATGGTAGCACTTTGTCAAAGGCGTAATTCGATTTGCACTTGAACTCATCGGCGTCGCCGGCATCGCCGTCGGTATACTGATCAATTCCTGAGTGTCTTCCGGTCCATTGGTGGGGGATAAAATGGCTCTTCAAACGATTCTGCACTACTCTTCGATGCTCAAATATTGTTTGTGGGCTTTTGTGCAGGACTAATTAATAGGTTGAGACAGCGTGATGGAATTCAAACAAACTTATGGAACTTTGAATAAAACTTCATTGGACTGTCTGTGTTATTATCGCCGAAACTGTTTTCAACTCGTTGTTTAAAACCACATACATATATATGCTCTTTCTTAGTAAGTTCTACTAAAGGAAAGTAACATAAAGCAACGCATTACTTATTCATCAGAAGCTAAAAAGTTTGCCCTTCAACCGAATGAAAAGTTTCGGCAAATGACCAACCAGATTTCCCAGAACATGTATCTCGGTAACTAGTTTTGCGCCACCTATAAAGTAATACACCCCGAACTGTTTTTGCTCGTTACTTCGAATCTTTCTCCAAAGCGGCCCGTTTCGTTATTTATGGGTCATTAAGTAATCATCTACCAGGTTGCGCTGTACTGCATGTTTAAAAGCAAACCTCATGAATTTATTAGCTATACTCGTTGGTGATGGTGTTTGAGGTGAGGTGTTTTCCCTCCCTTCGGGAGGAGATGGTGAAAGACAACAGGGAGATTTCTGAGTTCTTTTTTGATTAATATTTGCCTCCATAACAGACGACGCAAGAGTCCTGGGAGGCCCGGAGGCGGATGTTATTTTTACCTCTCTCTTTCTTTCTTATTTTTGGTTGTTTATTTTTCGTTATTCTCATTATATTGGCATGATGACGGTGAAACGTTTTCCATTTCTACACCGTGCACGTGGCGGAGCTGTTGAACGAGTGCCACTCTAACACATAGGATTCAGCATTAGTGATTTTGTTTATCTACTTTACAATTTGTATTTGTAACCAATAAATAAGATCACCTAAATCATATTTTAGCAACTTTGTAACCAAATTTCACCAACATTATTTTTATTTGCGAAATTTAAAAGGACTGTCAAAAGAGATGTTTCACACCTCATACATCACCGGCCAATTCGGACATCACATCATCATTAAATCTGAAAAGGTGTCCCGAAAGGCGATGGTCGTAAAGAGGACAACACAGTTAAGTACAGCAGCTTATTTATTTTCTCATTACCTTTATGACAGAAGGATGTGAGCATACACAGCTAAAAAGGTAGTAATCCAGCTGCGTGAAAAAGGCCTGGGTGTAAACAAATATTGCATTATTTAATTTAAGGTAATTTTACACCCCTAAATATGTAGCCCATCAGTATGGGAAACCTAATTGACCGAAATGTCAAGCCCATATATGCGGTTATCCTTCCAGCTTTACATCGGTCTAATGGCCGGGTGGGCTAACGTGCCAGTCCTCACTGTTGGTGGTGGGTTTGAATCCCGTAGGTTGCAACTTTTTTTTAGTGTTTGCAAAAACTGTACATGCAGTGTGTTTATTTTGTCGAAGGTGATGTGCATGCTTTTGTATGCAATTTTACCATCGTATTTTTTGCTGTGTACATCCACGGCAGGCGTTCGGGAGTAAAATGGAAGTATAGATGTTTTTCCTTTCGGTTAGGAACCGCACATCTTTGGGTGTACACTGTACACATAAAATCAACATTTAACGACTTGATGTTGAACCTCTTCAGGTAATTCCATATTTGGGAAACTAAAGTTCCAAGCACACAAAGCACTCACTTCATTTCTTCATCCGGGGGCATAAAACACCTCAAGATCGATGAGCAGCAGTGTGACATTTCCGGTGGTCATCTGTTTGCCAAGCACCCGAGTGCCGCCACTAAAGTGCTCCTTAATATTCCGAGCTTTGCCAAAGTCACGATGACAGAGACGACTTGGTCCACTCTGGTGTTCTCTCCTCTGGAGAGTTTGACTGCCGGTTGCAGCACTAATCTGACCACCGCAAGCACGGTGAAACAGGTGCACACAACGTTGCGGTGGTGCTATCTTGCCGCAATCTCGAAAACATGTGTTCAGCGAAGAACACGCAGAAGCAAACACACGACAAGTGACCACAACCCAGGCACACGTGAGATCCACTGGAAACGGCTGCGCGCTGTGGTAAAGGCCATATTATATCGGACATTAATTTAATGATTGGGTTTGTTTATTACTGTACGCTCATATATTAATTAGTAAACGTCACGAGAACGAACGCATGAGCATTTGGAACATTATGCAGAACGGCCGACGAGGGTCCTCTCAAGTCCCCGAGTCGGCGTGTACCAGAGCAGTGTGTGTGGTGGCAGCATCACAATTCAGAGGCTCTTAAAATTGCTGGAAGAGGTTCTACCGCCAATGACGATGTAAACTTGGGATTGGGTAGCGTGAAATTATTTAAGCTCTAAATGGATTAGAGAATTTTCATATAACTAGATGTTGATGCTTGCACTATTAATGCTTTTGAATAAAACGTCAATAGTTTGTAATCCTTTTGACATTTCTAGGCTAAAACGGAATCGACGTAACACCTTATAATGTGGCCCTCTTAAACCTTGCGGTTTCGTCAACGGATCCACAGGCGTGTATCGTTCTTTTTGCGACTAGACTCCGCCTCCCGGGTCTCCTAAGTGTGAAGGTATGGCACGGGGAGAGGGCACCGAAAACCTATATTTACACTTAGAATTTTTTGCGTCCGCCTCGGGATTCGAACCGGCGACCTCTGGATTGTGAGTCCAGTGCGCGGTCCGATTGATCCACACAGGCAGACGCTAGGCTAACCATGTTCTAATGTAAGACTCGGACATTATGTTCAATATTATTGAGTAATTAATGCATTTTTTTAAATAATTCAAATAAACAAAATAAAATGCGTTGTGCAAAGTTTTGTAAAGTTATGCAAATTCAGATCAATCACAGTATTGGATTGGTCGATATTTGAAAAGATCATTCATTGAGCCGCATACATAGAAGCTCTGGTAACTCTATCTGGCATCTCATTGTACCAATACTTAAGTGATTTTTTATATTATATTCCAAACCAACTCTTACATTTTCATGAAAGGCTCAACATTTTTTTTTCCTAGATTTTTTTTGTTCGAAAACGTGATCAGTTTACTAAAAGTCTTAAAAAACCTCAAAATTGTTCGAAATTATAAAATTTCTAAAAACATTTCTGATTCATTTCAAACAACCATGTGGGGCAATATGCACCGCAACATTGGGGCAAAATGCACTACAACAACGGGGCAAAATGCACCGGGTAAAAGCAGTTTTCACTAGTCACCACTAGATGACACCGCTGTTTTTACAAAGGAGCTTCAAAGCGGTGAATTTTGCCCCGACTATCCCAGTCACTAAATATTCTAGCAGAGCTGGTTCTGCCAGAATCCTGCTAGAACGGTGGAACATTTCTGTTAGAATGCTGTAAGAATATCCAGCTCTGTGAGAACTCTGCTAGAATCCTGCTAGAACGTTGTGACTGGGATGCTTTTTGTAGAAAATTTAATTAAAAATACATTTTGATGTTTTTGGACTCATCTATCTACAGAATAATGAAGATTATGGCAAAAACTATCTGCCTCAAAACTTACAATATCAATAAATGCTTTTTATATTGTCCAAAAATCATAATGAAAGTTCAATGAAAATTAGATGAAAACACAACACTATTATGTTTTGCCTTTCCCACTTCACTGAGGCAAGGCTATAAAATCACTCGAAAATTGAACTTCTTAAATATACCAGAATCAAATTCTGAGCAAATGTCTGTGGGGATGTGTGTAGACATGATTTTTTTCCACACGATTTTCTCAGAACTGGCTGAGGCGATGTTGGCCGGGTCAGCCTTATTCGATTCGTTTTGGGGTCCCATAAGACCCTTTTAAATTTTATTCTGTTTAGTAAAGTATTTAAAAAGTTATGCTAAGAAAAAGATTTTTGTATTTACAAAAAAGGTTGAATTTTTGCATTACCTCAAAAGGCTGGATCCAATAAACCAAATTTCCAGTTTTTGCTTTTTGGGTGTTTTTGAAACCGCCTTGAGTCAGGGGTATCAAAAACACCCTTATTATATTCCATTTTACGCACACTTCCGACCTGGAAACGGGATTTAACGGACAAGAAATACAGTCCATTCCCAGAACGACACGCGACTGGGAAGCAAATAATGATCGATGATTGCGTTGCCTTATGACAGATCGCGAAGGAGACAAAGTAAGGTACGTCGGTAATCTAATTTGTAAAATGATAAACAATCACCGGAACAGATGCGGAATGATTGATTCACTCTGTGTGCGCGTCTTCTAGTTCAGATCTGGTAAATTGATGTGATAATGACTTTTCCAAGGTTTGAACCAAGTACGGGGGTAATCAAATCTGGAGTTATGATTGAGAACGTCCTAAGAATTCAGTTCATCAATTTAAATTCTTACAGCTAATTCGGCATCTTAGCAAACTCCAAATTCAAATTTCACCTCTACCATTAACATTTCTTACCAGGAAAAACGCATTTCAAGCGTCCCAAAACTCGCCCAGGTCAACTATTAAGAATTCATCTTCCCTATAAAAGATTCAGTAGCAGCTTCGAGAAGCTGGCATTTTTACTTTCCCAAGAATTGTTATTGCTTTCCGGTCCCGACCTTTCAAACTTGTGGAATCGTTTTGCAATGTTTTGCTTGGATGCTCAATGCCGAATTTTCCAGAACTTGTAACCTATCGCTTGTACGTAGTACAATCTCTGGTCACAATGCTTCGCATCATCCTGTCAAACTGAACCGTAGGGACAAGTTAGGATATTGTAATCAACCATTACACTTAAACAACATACAAAACATGGTATCCCTATTCCTAAAACGGTTAGCACGACTCACATCTCTTTGAGCAATTTTCGAAATACGCATACAAAAGCTTAAAATTTTATAAAAGGGACTTCTTCATTTTGAATCGTCCTCATTTGCCGCTACCGACTAGAATCCGTTACATATATTCTAGTCCCACCTGTAAAAGTCTTGTAATTTAAAGTGCAGTGAAATTGTTAAATCAGTGTTGAATGTTAACAGCATTCCAATAGCGGCGAAATGGTAATTTAGTGTCTTTAACTATGTGAGTCGTGTCTTAAGAGTGTCTTTTATTGTTAATTTAGTGTCAGGGAGTTGGTCCCAACAATTCACCATCCAAACTAAACGCAAAGGACCGCGCTCAACGTCAAAAGAGGTCGTTTGGTTGGTGGTGCATGGAGTGTCACAAATAGTGGTAATTATTAATCAATTGTAAGATCTGCACAAAACGCTAGAAATGAACTCCTTTCCAGAACCTCCAAGTTGGCAAAGCGCGCCAACCCGAGAATTCTGTAGAGCGCAATGGCGGAGGCCATCCGGTGAGTTCATTGTTTAACCACTAGACACGAGAGCACAAGTACTAAAACAAAACTTAAACGCACAGGTTTTTTTTTATCCAAGACAAAGACACAAAACCAAAGACACCAAAACCGTTGCTGCGCCAGGCCTGGCCGGAGGAAGAACCTCCGACTTGACTCGACCACCGCGGGATACACTAGAACACACGTACACACACACACACATGGTTAGGTTAGTTTTAAATCAACGTAAAATTCAATAAATTAGGACAACTAAAAACGCAATAAACATGACTTTTCTCATAACCCAAAGCGACGATCTTTTGTGATTCTTTTTGCCAGGACAGTGCGATTTGCTGAATCGAACCAGGATTGTGAAAGGGTAGGTACAATTCTCCTTCCCCACGTCAAATGTGAGCAGTTGCAGATCTCTACATCTCTCTCTCATCTCCAAGAGTCTCAAGTTCTGGTTTTTATTTAATTTTTAATTAATGAACTAGTGGTGGTAATTGCCCCCTAGTTCGTTATTACAAACTTTTCAATGTTTTTGCAGCTGACTGGTTGGACTTTCTACATAGTTTGGACCTTGCAGAGATATACACACAAAATAGAGATAGTTTTTTTTTCTTTTAATTTGGACTTATTGGAAACTATCGAGAAATTAAAAAGAGAGATGTGAGCCGATAACATGGATTGAGACATTCGCAGCTGTCATGGTTAGAGAGCCTGGAGCTCCAGGCTTTCTAGTCATGGTAAACTTTACAGCATCTTGACAGAAAGTTTAACTCCATGTTGCATTTTTAATATCTCGATTACTGAATGAATATTTCAATTTAAATTGAGTAGCATCGTTGGAGTGTCTTTAACACTCAAACGGTCGGGTAGTCATTTGACGCCTAAATAGGGGTCATATGACTACCCGAGCCTTTGAGTTTAAGAGTGTTCCATTTTGTTCTTCTGGCAAATATTGTAAAAAAAAAACAAAGGCATTAATGCGATTATTATACAGGTTATGCCTAACAATGACAATTAAAAAAAAAAAAAAACAAAGTCTGTCATATAGAAAACGCCAAAAACCACCAAAAATCCCGTTTTTTCAACATTTTTATTTTTAAAACCGCTGTATCTTCCCAAGAATTTGACATAGGACAATGGTCAATACGGAGACTTTTATGTAAAATTGTCTGGAGAATCGATTCCAACTACCGGTTTTTAAAAATTTTGACGTTTAGACCACTTTTCCAAAAAACAGTTTTAGTAAATGATTTTTGTATTTTTTTAGGAGAGACATACCATCCTGCATTTTTCGTCAGTCTTTTAGTAACATTTTAGGCTATTTCCTCAAAAATTTTGAACGAAAAAAAATCGTGACATCACCTTCAAATTTAAGTTTTAGACTTAAATATCAAAAAATCTCATAGATGTGGCGTGTATTTTTGTTTCAGTGTATTTTTTTCAGAAAGCCCGTCCAATTTCCTACAAGTTTGTCTTTGACCACTTTTTGATACGATGCAACGGCTTCGAGATACAGTAATTTTTAAATTGCAAAATACTAAAATATTTAAATACCTTACGCCCTTCTCAAATGTTATTCTCGAGTACTATTTGCTCCATATGCACAAAAATGGCTTATATAGGCCTAGGATAACATGTCTACAAAGTTTCATTGAAATCGGAGAGGGTCGGGTACAAAAGTATCAGAAAAATTCCTGATTTGAGCTGGAATTGCTCAAGAGAACATTACCATGAAAATATTGCTAAATCGTTTTTCCGAATGAACCAATGTTTTCTACACATTATCCATGCCAAAAACAAGAGGTTTTTGCCTGGCAACAAGCATAGCATTTCTTTAAAGGAAAATTCCATGTGGAACAAGCTGAGTGCCGTTAAGAAGAGCTCTTAGTGCCGATGCATGTCTGGGCATTATGCTTTAATGCGATTATTATACAGGTTTTACCTAACAATGACAATTAAGTTTGTCACATTACATCATTTGAGTCCCGGACCCTCAAACATGTACCCAGATTATGATGATATTATACAAAGATCGTCATGAGAACGCCTGGTAGCGCTTTTTACAAACAACATTTTGAAGCCGATCCACTTATCATAAGACAGTTTCAATTCTTGTATTTTTTGATCCGGCTGAAACTTTTTTGGTGCCTTCGGTATGCACAAAGAAGCCATTTTGCATCATTAGTTTGTCCATATAATTTTCCATACAAATTTGGCACCTGTCCATACAAAAATGATGTATGAATATTCAAAAATCTGTATCTTTTGAAGGAATTTTTTGATCGATTTGGTGTCTTAGGCAAAGTTGTAGGTATGGATAAGGACTACACTGGAAAAAAATGATACACGGTAAAAAAATTTTGATTTTTTATTTAACTTTTTGCCACTAAAACTTGATTTGCAAAAAAAAACACTATTTTTACTTTTTTTATTTTTAGATATGTTTTAGAGGACATCAAATGCCAACTTTTCAGAAATTTCCAGGTTGTGCAAAAAATCATTGACCGAGTTATGATTATTTGAATCAATACTGATTTTTTTTTCAAAAAATCGAAATATTGGTCGCAAAAATTTGTCAACTTCATTTTTCGATGTAAAATCAAATTTGCAATCAAAAAGTACTTAAGTGAAATTTTGATAATGTGCACCGTTTTCAAGTTCAATCCATTTTCAGGTGACTTTTCGGAAAAAAGTCGCAGTTTTTCATTTTTTTAAATTAGTGCACAGGTTTGCCCACCTTTGAAAAAAAAATATTTCTGAAAAGCTGAGAAAATTCTCTACTACAACGCAAACATTCAATATTACGCCCTTTTAAAATGTTAGTCTTGGTTTAAAAATTTTGAAAATAGGAAGGAAGGAATTTGTTCATGAGTACGTTGCATTTGCACTATGAACTTGAATATATTCCTTCGTGGTTCTCGCATTCGTGAATTTGATTCACGATTTTGAGAATTGTTTTTTTCCGTGTAGAAGCATAAGGAATCCTATAGCTAATAGGACCTTATAGAAAATCTAGATATACACCAAACAATTTATTTAAATTCATTTTCATATGAATTCAACTACGGGAGCAACCTCAGAAAGAGGTGCATAACCAAATCTGGCCGCTTCATAGCATTTACCAATGCCAACGAGGCCCTATCAATCCACCTTCCCAAAATCGATTTTTCTGGCATGTGTCCTTTCTTATTTTCCCTATGTTGTCGGGCTTGCGCTATCTTGCCGCACGTTGGGTTCGGTTTTTGTGTGAGTGTTTTTTTTTTTTTTGGTTTTTGTTCGAAATCTCGAATTTGAAACCGAATTTGAAGATCTGTAAAGGCCATAAGATGCTGCATGGAATGGAGTACAATATGGCGCTTTTAACTCCATTTAGTCAGAAATCAACGTGCGGCAAGTTAGCGCAATCACGACAATATGTATGTGTCTACAAAGCCAAACTGGTAGATTTTCTTCAAAAGACCCCGTCGAGAGCGGTTTCCAAACGTGTGAGAGTGTGGCTTGCGGTTTACTACCGAATCGGTGGAGCGTAGCCTCCTTCTTTTCGAAGCTAGTACAGAGCGTACCTACACCGTACTCTTCAGATTTATGGAGCTTTACTTGATATATGACGGCCCCTCCGGAAGCAAATAAGAACGCCAAGATTGGCACCAAAAAGTCCGGAACCGGTCGAAATAAACGGCCGTGCGGCAGTGCAGAGTCGAACGATCCGAGCAATTCTGCAAGGCTTCTTTCTTGCTCTGGACGAGTGAGCGTGCCTAGATTTTCCTGATTTTTCAGGGTGAGCTGAGCACAAACAACGTCGTTTTCGACGACCGTAGGTACGGGAAGCATGATACAAGGTTGCACCGCCAAGGGTTTTGGAGGAATCCACCCATGTGATACGATTGTAGTTTTCTTACATTTTCTTACACTGACTCAAACGTATCGTGTGCCACTTATTGAAGTGTTTTTTTTAATTTACGGTTCTGAATAAAAATGTATAGGTTTGTTTTAAGTCAAATGAATTACTGCTAGATGAATTTATCGCTTGATAGTTTAATACACGTTTACATTTTTCACCAAACAATACTTGTTTTTGTTTGATTTGTTATTGTAAACAAGACTAATACAACTTCACTTGGAACTAAACAAATCAACACAGACATATCAGAAATGATTAATGATTTCGTTGATTAGTATCAAGAAGAAGAAATAAAAGAACCAAAAAATCATACAACAGAAAAACATTCAGCTGTTTGTCACCACCAAGCAAATGAAAACGGTTTCTTTGAGTTTAACAGCCACGGACGCCACGGATCTACGAACTTTAAAGTCCCACTGAGGTCTTATTTTGCTTGTATCACCGAATAGAAAAGGTACCTTTCTGCTAGAAATGGCAAAAATCTCGAGAGTGGCATTTGGGCTCATCAACAGTAGTACCATCCGGACAAAAACAAGTTTCAATTTGGGGTTTACTCATCGAATGCTTTTACAGCAATTTCCCAACGTACAGTGAGTCAAATATTTGTCCGTACCCCCCCGTACGGGAAATGTTTGTGATATAAAAGTACATAAAATTCGACTAAAGTGCCATGTTTTATACATCAATCGACGCGGCAGAATGTCCTCTTTAAGACACTGTCATTGGATTTGCAAAAAACTTTTTCTTGAAAAATACAAAGGTTGTTTACTGAAAAAAGTCAAAAAAAGAGGTCAAATAATTGTCCGTACCCCTGGTAAAAGTACAAAATCTGATCGATTTAAGTGAATTCATTTATGAAATGTTGTTTCAGTGTCAAATACTAGTACCTTTAGCCAGTTTATGACAACTTTGAGCTTCTGATAAGTTTGTTTAGTTAATTTATATTAAAAATTGGATTAAATTTAGTTTTTTAAAGTAAAACTTGTCAAAACATTAGTTTATAAACAGCTATTTTTGTAAAATTGCTATTTTGTGTTGTAAGAGTCTCTATTGAACAAGTTTCAACAATATTTGTTCAAAATATACATTGATTTCATCTTTTTTATTGACATTTTTCGACCAAAAATACTGTTTCGGAACAATACCGTTAAACAATCCGGATTGTCCCGGAACCGGTTCAACCCCTCGGAGGGAAATTTTGTGGTGATCAGATATAGGACAAAAAAACCCACCTCTTGCAATTTGAAGCATCCAATTTCGTCCACTACAGCCCGATTACGATTCCCTAGTCTGAAATTTGAAATTTTCAAATTCCCCAAGCAAAACATTCTGACCCAGAACGGTACAGAAATTCTCAGCACGGAAAGTGAAAATTTCAAATTTCAGACTAGGGACTCGTAATCGGGCTGTAGTGGACGAAATTGGATGCTTCAAATTGCAAGAGGTGGGTTTTTTTGTCCTCTATCTGATCACCACAAAATTTCCCTCCGAGGGGTTGAACCGGTTCCGGGACGGTCCGGATTGTTTAACGGTATTGTTCCGAAACAGTATTTTTGGTCGAAAAATGTCAATAAGAAAGATGAAAACAATGTATATTTTGAACAAATATTGTTGAAACTTGTTCAATAGAGACTCTTACAACACAAAATAGCAATTTTATAGAAATAGTTGTTTATAAACTAATGTTTTGATAAGTTTTACTTAAAAAAAACTGAATTTGATCCAATTTTTAATATAAATTAACTAAACAAACTTATCAGAAGTTCAAAGTTGTCACAAACTGGCTAAAGGTACTAGTATTTGACACTGAAACAACATTTCATAAATGAATTCACTTAAATCGATCAGATTTTGTACTTTTACTAGGGGGTACGGACAATTATTTGACCTCTTTTTTTAACTTTTTTCAGTAAACAATTTTTGTATTTTTCAAGAAGGAGTTTTTTGCAAATCCAATGACAGTGTCTTAAAGAGGACATTTTGCCGCGTCGATTGATGTATAAAACATGGCACTTTAGTCGAATTTTATGTACTTTTATATCACAAACATTTCCCGTACGGGGGGGTACGGACAAATATTTGACTCACTGTAAAAAGCAACAGTACCGGTAGCAGCAGTAGCGAAAGTACTTTTGATGGGACATGTCCGTCCTATTGCATCAAAAGTTGTAAACGGTTCCCTGAAGAGGATCTCCGGGTAAACAAATCCGTTCCTTTCAAAGCCAGTGCTGCCGAGCAAAAGGTTTGATCGGTATTCTTGAAAGAAAATACTCATCATTTTGGGAAATAGTTACATTTTTAATACACAGAATTCAAAGTAGGGGAAATATACCCATTTTAATCACTCTAAGCTGTTCGACCATTTCTAATCACTTTTGCAGTTTTCGGCTATTAAATCAACATTTTTTGATGTATCAACAATGGAGAGTTGCTTGCTCACTTTTATTTAAACTATTTGTTACTTTGAAACAGTTAAAAACACTTTATGAAAGCTGTAATTCATGATCTAAGTGCTGATAGGCCTATAATAGAAATAGGCTGAGAAAGGGTATAGTTCCTCTAAATGGGATCTTTGCATGCAAAGTTGTACGCAACGAGCCGACCATGTATCAGCACCATCTATCGGAGCGCTCATGTGACTTTCCGTGCCGGTAATGCAAACATCATAAAAGTTTCCGCTACTTGAGCATCTTTGTGCCAACAACTTTGAGTTTGTTTTCGATATCCGAACCAGCACATTTTGGGACACGTGCTGCTGCTTCCAGATGAGTTGTACCCACAGAAAGTCCCTCGACAGCCGTACAGACGGGTCTCTTCATTATCTTGTGTGGTTTTGCACACAGTCCTCCGGTTTTGAGCCACACTGACAGTCGGGCAAAAAACGTGTTTATCCGGATCTTGGCAAAGTTCGACGTGGGGCGAACCCGTTCCGTCGAAGACGAGGGTTGCCCTCGGGGGCCACAATTTAACCCGCAGATGATAGAGTCTACTTGCAGGCGTTATTATTACTTATGGAACGACACTCTCGTTTGTTGTTCTTTACGCGAGAGGTTAAAGAAACTTCACCCAAATTTCCCGCAAACAAAAACAAAGTAATAATTACGTTCGTGACTGAAGTGAACTCGTGAGGGTTATGAGATCAGATCGTTTCATCCACATGTTCAGTCCATTTTTCACGAATCATCATCGTAAATACCGCTCGCAATTAGTGCAATTATTGCTTGCTCATCATTAAATACCGGCTAACTGCTTCCGCTCAAGAGTACTTCCTGCAATGTCGTTGCCAAAACTGCATTCTCACCACACGTCGTCGTTTGGCACATCCTCGAGGAGCAGGGCAAATCCGGAACCCCACTTCAACCGAGTCACTGCAGCAAATCGCTACACTGTCTCGACACCGTTGTCGTCTTCGCCCGGCGTACACAATTGACTCAACAAAACTGTGGATGTCTACCCGGACTCTGACGGCATCCGACGAAAAGCCAGCCTCGATGATTTCGAAATCAGGTCACAAACCGGCCCGGAATCATCGCCATCGACACCATATATTCATGACTTTTTTTCCATCTGTCCTCTCTTTTTCCCATTTCCCGGATGAGAAGCTCCAAATTTTGAGACTATTGTGTTACGACTGGAATTTTTGGCGCGCTGGAGACTTTTCCTGGGTAACCCTTAGCTTTCAAGTGAGTTTATGTTATTCCCTGAAAGCTTAAACGTCCGCAATCTTCGGGGCTTATCAACAAACCAACCTAAAACAGCTAAGGGATAGCACGCCAGTTTGCTCAAAATCGCATACTCACAGCAGCCACTTTTTTGAAGCTTATGCTGTATATCACGTAGTTCTTTCTTTTCGTTCCACCCACCTCGCACGATGTGGAGATGGAGAGGGTGGGCTTCACAGGTGACATTTTTCATTCATCAACCAACCAGCCAGTTTTCAGCCGGAGGAGGAGGTCCGTATCGGTTCGATACAGTCATCGTCTGCTGCTGCTCCGTCGATGTCATTTTTGATGAGCGACTGTGACAACCAGCGACATTCGTTCTTGGCGAGCCGGTAGCAGTCTCAGCGAAACCCGTGAATTTTGGATTGATGTTCCGGGCTGATTATGGGCCATTCTTTCGCGCTGATTGATCGAATTACGCGTCAGTCATCCGGCGATGGATGGAAAGCTTTAGGGGCTTCTTGCAATTCAATTGAATATTTAGATTCTATTCGAATTTATTGTAATAATTGATTTAATGAAGACCTTCCAATTCCTTTAAAAAATGTCATTTAAACTTATATCGTTTTTTGCTGTGCAAAACATTAAGAACAACCAAAACTTATATTCAAAATTACATATTCACGCATAAATACGAACTTTTTGTGTAAAAACTTGCTTCTTTATGTGTGTGCGTGCAACGTCGAATGAGCGTTGGTCGACTACTGCCTCGCATTGCAGCTGCTCAATGAGCTAGGGCACTCACGACTGCGCCGAGTTTGTTTATGTCACGGTTTTGCGGTTCAGTGAATGGATCTCAAAAATTCGTGTTAGCGTCGCCGATTTTCGAGTCAGGACCCCTGACATTTTCAGCACTGGTCACAGGCCTGTTACATCTCGAATAATAATTCAACAATATTATCCCTTTGCCATATTGGACTCCACCTTGGATAACACGCTTCTGGGTCACCGTGACCGATTTCCATGGTCATATTACGGTTCAGCGACTCCATATTAGTTACAATCGACTCGTCGACAGCCTTCATACTGTGATACTGTTGACTTCTCTATATAGTCGCCATTTCCCCCGCCATTTGGTCGCTTCCCTTAACCCTTTCAGGCCTGAATTAAAAAAATATATTTTTTTAGTTAATGTTGGGCAAATGATCCTAAGGACCAAACAAAAATTATAGGCTACTTTTGAACATTTTGATTTTTGCTTTCCTCACCTTACTGAGGAAAGGCTATAAAATCACTCGGAAAAAGAACTTTTTAATTAGACCTCCTAGACCTACCTTCATTTGTACATATCGACTCAGAATCACCAGCTGAGCAAATGTCTGTGTGTTTGGCTGTATGTAGACATGTGTACCGAATCAATGTCACTGGAATATCTCGTCACTGACTGAGCCGATTTTTACCGTATTGACCTCATTCGATTCGTCTTGGGGTCGCATAAGCCCCTATTGAAATTTATAAGATTTCGTAATCAAAAGTCAAAAGTTATGCTTAAAAAACTGCTGCATATAAATTTCACAATTTGCAAAAAAGGGTGGTTTTTGCATGAAAACCTGTCATATTATATATTTTTAGAAAGGTTCTGATATGACCTTTCTTGTGGATTAAGAATTTTCAAGATCTGACTTACCTATCAAAACTTACAAGCAGTTTAAAAAAATGGTCTGAATTTACATAACCTTAAATGGTCAGGACTGATCGCCACAAAAAAGCCATGTAGAGGGATGCCATTTTCCTCAAAAGCGGTGTCTGTAGAATCTTGACAAAAAGTCTGTAGGTAGTCTGTTTTTTTATTAGGACCTCTTAGGTGCTGCGATCACGTTAGCGGAGATCCATAAACAATGTGGACACTTTAGGGGGATTGGAATTACTCTATAAATGAGAGGAAGGCACCAACCACCTAAAGGTGGATTAAGTAACGTTTTGCCTTCCTCACCTTACTGAGGAAAGGCTATAAAATCACTCGAAATATGAACTTCTTAATTCGACCGCCTAGACCCACCTTCATGTATACCTATCGACTCAGAATCAAATTCTGAGCAAATGTCTGTGCGTGTGTATGTCTGTAAGTCCGTGCACCGAAAAAAATGCACTCGATTATCTCCGGACTGGCTGAACCGATTTGGGCCGTTCTGGTCTCATTCGGTCCGTCTTAGGGTCCCACAAGACCTATTTTAACTATTATGAAGTTTTGTTAAGTATTTCAAAAGTTATGCTAAAAAAACGATTCCGGCTAAAGTTTGAAAGATTGTAAAAAGGGTGGTTTTTGTAAGAAAACCCGTCTGATCATACATTTTTAGAAAGGTATTTGAAAGACCTTTCCAATGAGCCCAAAACATTGAAGATTTGATAACCCTATCAAAAGTTATGAGCACTTAAGTGTCATTTGTACACATTTCAGAGGCCGGATCTCAAATATTTTGATGAAAAAGTTGTCCGGATCTATCATGCTACCCATCGTTGGATAGGTTATCAAAAGACCTTTCCAACAAGCCCAAAAAAATTGAAGATCTGATAATCCTATCAAAAGTTATAAGCACTTAAGTGTCATTTGTACACATTTCAGATGCCGGATCTCAAATATTTTGATGAAAAAGTTGTCCGGATCTATCATGCTACCCATCGTTGGATAGGTTATCAAAAGACCTTTCCAAAAAGCCCAAAACATTGAAGATCTGATAACCCTATCAAAAGTTATAAGCACTTAAGTGTGATTTGTACACATTTCAGATGCCGGATCTCAAATATTTTGATGAAAAAGTTGTCCGGATCTATCATGCTACCCGTGGTTAGTTGGACAATTGAAAGATCTTTCGAATGAGCCCAAAACATTGAAGATCTGATAACCCTATCAAAAGTTATGAGCACTCAAGTGTTGTGTATACACTTTTTGGAGGCCGGATCTCTGATATTTTGATGAAATGATGTCCGGATCCATCGTCCGAACAAGCGTTAGTCTGATAATTTTAAGACCTTTCAAATGAGACTGTTATATTGATGATCGGATAACCCTATTAATAGTTAAATGACGATAAGCCATACAGTAAAACAGTTTTTCCGATTTCACATTTTTCAACTTTATTTTACGACTTAAATTGATTTTTTTTCTCACCATCTTATTTTTCATTCATAATTTTCACTTGATACAGTTACAAATGTCCTTTTTCGGTTTCTCCTATAATTCTCGTACAAAAAGTGCGCACACTGGGCCATTTTCAACACAGCCGCCGTTGGTTCCTCGCCAACGAACCCTCGATCCGCTTCTCCGCAATCTTCACTGAACCTCCTCCGATGCCGCTCCCTCCTCCTTCAGCGTCACAATCACGTCAAATAACTTGTGCAGCTCATCGCAGGTCGCGTGAAACAGCTTCGAGTCGGCCTCCGGACTGCGTTTGGCCACTTCCTGCTGCTCGAAAGCGACCGTGTTCTGCCGGAAGACTTGAATGTAAATAAACTTCTTCAAAATGTGTTTGAAACTCACCGTGTATAGATTTCCTCCGTGGAGCTTCGTCGGTACGGTTCCGACACTGAGGTCGAATGCCTGCGCTTATTGTCTGTGGGCTCGTGGTCGTTGGAGTTGGTTTTGTTGACCATTTTGGGAGGATTTTATTTTAATTTGAATGAAACTTCGAGCAGCCACAAAAATTTTGAAATCAAGCCGACTTTTAGCGTGACAGTAGAGCTGTCAAACCGGATTGGTGAGAAGGATTCGTTTCCAATGCGGGTGAGATTTTCTGAAGGGATCAAAGGGAGCGTTCTTTTATTACGTAACGCAAAAATCAGATTTTTAGACCCCCTCTCGCCCCCTCGTAACAAAGTTTCCATACAAATTTTAAAAAATTTGTATGGAGCGTAACACGACCTCCGACCCCCCCCCCCCTCTCCCCCTACTGCGTTACGTAATAAAAGAACGCTCCCAAAGTTTATGAAAATCCGTTGATTGGGTCCTTAAATTAAACTTTAATAGGGTACTAAAATAAGTTTAGATGGCTGATATTATTGTTCAAAACGATAAAGCTCATGAGGAGCCGATTACACGCGGCTTGCTCGGAGTTGGTAGGGGTGGGAATATTATGTTAAGTGACAAGATGGAATGCCTTTTGCCTAAACTCGTTGTCCAGCTGTTATATGTTTAGAAAATACTATATATATATATATGAGAGGAAGGCACCAACCACCAAAAGGTGGATTAAGAAACGTTTTTAAGTCATATATGACCCATCAGGCCTGAAGGGGTTACGGAATCCGGCGACCGCGACTATTTCAAAGGAACTTCGGATAATTGAATAAGGGATCGTTCTCTTATTATGCACCACAAAAATTAGGATTTTTAGACTCCCTTCCACCCTCTCTTAAAAATTCTATATCAAAATTATTCGATCGAAACAAACAATCACTTATTTAGAAATGTTTCGATCGAACAATCGGTGATTAATAATTCCGTAGTAACATTTCAATAGGGCGAATCTGCATTTGTTAACAAGCAGTCTATCCCTTTTGCTCAAGTGATAGTTCACGTCAAGTAAAAGGGGGATAGACTGCTTGTTTACAAACGCAGATTCGCCCTATTGAACTGTTACTACGGAATTCCTTGTTACATTCCAGAAAAAAAAATGATTCCCAAATTTTGTTTCGACGCGGACAAAATAACCTAAAAATTCGGCTGTTTTGTCAGTTAACTGACCTGCGCCTTCTTTCATTAGCGGGTAATTCTGCCAATATTGCTGACATCCTGCGGGGCCGGACCCCCTTTTCTTCCCTTGAGGCTTTGTAGCCACAATTTTCAGGGACATTTTAGCGCGAGGAGAGATGGGGGTGTGGGCTTCCATTAAGTGGGGATCACTTTGAAAGTTCAAACCCCAAAAGCGAAAAAAAATCCAAAAATAATCGAGCAAAAACTTTTCCGCTGAGCTGAGAGGAATTAATATTTATGACTTTTTCGGGCTGGGAGAAGCCCCCATGGGCACACGCAGGAAGCAGGGCAGCCAAAAGCCATTTGAGGACGATGTTTTTGTCACACCAATATTCGCCGAATAGGCCGCGCGCGCGATACTTCATTGAACACAATGTTCGAACAGATGGCACCGCACTTTGTCGTCCTCCGGCAGGAAGATAGATGTTCCCCACGAGTGGGCGTAGTTGTGGCCAAGTTGCTCGTGGGGAAATATTGTGGAAAGCATAAATATGTAATAAATCAATTCCATGAAAGTACGTGATGATTTCTGCGTTTTGGTACAAATGTTTCAATGATACACGTAATCTCGATGTATCAGTGCCTAAAATTAAAAGAAAAATCGTTGAATTTTCTGAATTCAGCATCCTAAAAATTAAATCGGTCATCCATTTGCTTGTCCCCTTTTTCACCCACCAACGGAAAATTTCCAGGCTGTGAGAGCATATCGAAAGCTTTTACAGCTTCACTTCGAGCGACACAGAAAGAAGAAAAAACAAATTCCATGAAAGTTTCCATCGTTTTCACGGTGGCTTTACGTTTGGCCTATCGCGCTACGCGAAGCCTTTTTTCGCACTCGCGAACGGTAATGCAACCTGTCAGCTTATAAAAATAAGATTCTACGATAATTTACTGTGAACTGTGGATTACCTTTTGTAGGTACGTGGTACGTGTGTCGTCCTTTTATCGTATCACACAAACGTGCCTGCGCCGGAGGAAAATTGAGTTAAATTCACGAGGGATTCTTGCTCGTTTATTGCAAATGTCGTGCGTAAGGCCTCGCTTCACATTGAATTGGAAATTGATAAATTGATTAAAAGCATTCCTTTCTGTAAAAAAGAAATAATACAAAAACCGTAAAAAGACTCACAAATGGCAAAAAGCAACAATTTCGCATCAATACTCGCTGGCCGGCAGCGACATTATGAGAACGTATAGTTTGTATCAGAATGTTATTAGTAGGGTTAGTGAAATTTCACGATTTCGCGGACAATGTGAAATCCGCGAAATTTGGCTTTTTCCGTGAAATTTTACGTTTGTGCGAAAATGTAACGATTTTTCTTAAAACATAATTTATCAAACTCAAATAGGAACTAATAAAATCATATAAACTACTGTAAGCGAGTGAATGCCCTGGTTTATTTACTAATAAATGGTTAGTGATTTTTGACGATATCGTGGACGGTGTGAAATTCGTGAAATTTATAAATTATCTCTTTTTTTTTAATTACAACTTAATAAATATTTCATCCATAAAAACAATTTAAGTAAATTTTATTAGCTTTCAATTGAAAAGCTTGATATTAACCGTTTGTTAAGAAACTAACTGAATTTAGTTATATTTTCATTCACTGTAATACAGATTTTACTGCTATCTTATTTGAAAGGTATAGTTTCAAAATAAAAGAATCAAGCTTTGTTTTATTCAAAATAAAATCAAGAGTATTTTTTTTTATTTTTGAAATCACCCTTTGAATGCTTTTAATTTTTTTCTGAGTCCAGTTTAAGTTTAATGACATTTGTTCATTTGGGTGGATAATTCCCGTGAAAGTTAAAAAATAATACTACTTTTTTGTTTTCTTTTCTCATTTTGAATAAAAATATCGATTTTGTTAAAAATTATATTAATTATGCCATTGATTTTAAATTTAGTTTTTGAAAAAGGAAGATGAATACATTAAAAATATGTTTAATGGGCTAAATGTCGCGGAAAATTCAATTTATTTTAGTAATTTTGGCTTGACAAGATTGTAAATCTTGCTTTGATATGAGCTATAAGCTTTATTAGTCGAAAATTACAAATGAATTCTTATAAATGAGAATATGCCAGCTCAACATTTTGTTTCAAAATATAAATAGAGCTCATAAACCTGGTGAAAAACTTTTTTGATAATTAGAACAATTTTTTGTTGGTGTAACGTTCAAGTTTAGTGAAGTTTTTTTTAAATTTATCTAAGAATAATATATAATGAAGCATAACGAGTAGTTTCTGTGATTTAAACGTAGGATTTTCAGAGTCATTCTAACACTTTTCATGTGCCGCGACATATGCGTGAAATTTTGAGTTTTGAAATTGAGGTCCCCGTGAAATTTGCAATTTTTGAGCATGAAAAATCACTAAGCCTTAGAGGTGGGCAAAACCGCTCTTTTTTAGGAGCCGCTCATTTTCGTTCGCTCACTGAAAAGAGCCGCTCTTTTGAATGGCTCTTTCGCTTTTTTTTCAAAATTTTGATAAAAAGGTTATTTTTAAGAACTTGCGAACTCTTTTCTAAATTCTGATTTAATCGATGAAGTCTATAAACACTGAAGTTAAATCAGACAAGAGAATTATTTTTTTCCATAATCTCTCAGCTATTTAGTAGATTTTTTGTAATATTTTACAAGCTATGCAATTTTAAATGCTCAAATTTGTATTCGGATAATACTTTAATCTACGATCAGTTAAATAAAAAAAAGCTTTTTTTTTTTGTTTGTTTAGAAAATCATTTACTTTTGAAATTTCAAAGATAAATGGAGTCTGAAATAAAGTTTGAAAACTTTAAAGTGGTGTTTGGTAGCAATGCTATTTTGGGATAAATTTTTATAAGCAATTATATTTCAATTGAGAATTTCATTTTCAATTCTAAAAACAAATTTTGTGATGCAATTTGTTCGAAATTCGGTTAACATGTTTAAATATCATTATATCTTTAAACGGTTATTTCAAAAGACCTGAGTTTAAAAAAGAACCGCGGTTCTTTTATTGTGAGCCAAGGTTCGATTGCTCTTTTTAATGAACCGGCTCTTTAAGCGGCTCGCTCATTTTTTGGCCACCTCTACTAAGCCTAGTTATTAGCAAGCACTGACGAACTGACGTCCCACAAGCAGCGTTGCCACATGTACAGATATTTTTGGCACAGACCAAACACTCAAACTAATTATTTTAACAGTTAAAATACACTTGAGTAGTTTTTGTAAACTGCACTGAAAAGATAAACATTTTTTGCAACTTTTTACTTGTTTAGTTTTTGATAAAAATGTTTTTCTTTAAAGTTATACTTGATTGAGTGTTTGGTCTGTGCCAAAAATATCTGTACGTGTGGCAAGCCTGCCCACAAGCGACCCACTTTTAACCGCAGTTGTCTTCTTCTTGTTTAGCGTTTTTTATTCTAGCGAACAATCTGTCAACCGATTTTTCTCTCTTCCCTCTCTTCACTAGCTCTCTTCTCTCGCTTCGCGCCAATGCTTACATGCAATGTATTGTTGACGTCAGCATAAACTGACACACGCTTTCGACGAAACGAACAGCGCGCTCCAACATCGTTCTGAGCGCATACTTTTTTAAAACAACGCAGATTACAAATTGAAGAATAGTCGCAATATCGAAAACACGTGTGGGAGAGAGAATTACTTCAGCGAACCTGAAGGTAGATGGAGTTGGTGTTCGCAGGAGAGTTTGCGGTCAGAAGATTGGGACATACAAATTTTAGCATTTTTGTACGACCTCAAATAAAAAGCCATTCGAAAACTTGCACCATAAACTGCCTGTGCCAAAAATTTTAAGCTTTTCCAAAGTGTATTTCTGGAGTTTTTTTTAAAGAACCAATAAACCAAATTTCCAGTTTTTGCTTTTTAGGTGTTTTGAAAACGCCTTGAGTCAGAGGTATTAAAAACACCCAAAAAGCAAAAACTGAAAATTTGGTTTAATGAACCTTTTAAAAAAACGTTACTTAATCCACCCTTAGGTGGTTGATGCCTTCCTCACATTCAGAGGGTAATGCTATCCAAAATAGATACAAAAGGGCGGACTTTTCAGTGTTCTATCAATTTGATTCATTATTCATACCATCAGATTGGTTAGTCAGATCTCCATAATTCAGGGCACTTATGTGCTTATAACTTTTGATAGGGTTGTCAGATCTGCAATCTATCGAACTCGTTGG
Organism: Culex pipiens pallens; assembly: GCF_016801865.2. Taxonomy (NCBI): domain Eukaryota; kingdom Metazoa; phylum Arthropoda; class Insecta; order Diptera; family Culicidae; genus Culex; species Culex pipiens. The sequence goes on from NC_068937.1 coordinate 120,327,514, forward strand.
AAAGGTCTTTTGATTAACTATCCATCGACAGGTCGCATGATAGATCCGGACAACGTTTTCATCGAAATATATGAGATCCGGCCTCTAAAAAGTGCATAAATAACACTTAAGTGCGCATAACTTTTGATAGGGTTGTCAGATCTTCAAACTTTTGAACTCGTTGGAAAGGTCTTTCGAATACCTTTCTAAAAATGTATAACACGACAAGGTTTCTTACAAAAACCACCCTTTTTATAATCTTCCGAACTTTTGTTAGAATCGTTTTTTAGCATAACTTTTGAAGTACTTTACTAAACTTTATAATTTTTAATAGCGACTTATGGGACCCCAAGACGGATCGAATGAGACCAATACGGTCCAAATCGGTTCAGCCAGTGCCGAGATAATCCAGTGAAATTTTTTTTGATCAACATCCCACCACACACACAGACATTTGCTCAGAATGTGATTCTGAGTCGATAAGTATACATGAAGGTGGGTCTAGGTCTAGGAGGTCAAATTAAGAATTTCGTTTATCGAGTGATTTTATAGCCTTTCCTCAGTAAGGAAGGCAAAAACAACTCAAGATTTGTAGAGATATAGCCATATTTGGAACCTAACATTTCAAAAGGGCACATAACTTTTGTAAACAATAGTGTATCCCTTTCACTCGTTTTGTGCCCTAATGAAATGACAAGCACGATTTGTGTTTTACGTCTTATTCGATTTTTGGTTTTATACAGAATCATATGCTAAACATCAAATTCGAAGTCCCGGCTCGTTCTCGCTCAAAAGATCGACAATTCATCAAGTCGAAGCTTAAACGCCAGAAGACAAGAAAGCACCATCCCGACGAATTATAGAATAGGGAAATGACGTTACATCGTGCTGTCATCTGGGTTTTGTAAGAGCAAAAGTGGAAATGTGCTGAGTCATGTGTGTGTGTGTCTGTGCAACCAACCAAACGGGACCACGCGGTCGCTTCTTACAAATTGAGTTGTTTCCATGTATTTTTAGATCTACATTCTATACATGCAAATAACTCGCATAGGCATTTGGAAGGTGTTAGCTCTGCCGAGCTTCGGTGACCCATTTCTACGCTGGCTAGCCGAGCGCGAGGTACTTCAGCTTTATCGACAAGCCCCGCCCTGAAGAACGTTTGGACCAATCGGATTCAAACGTTATTTAGAACTTCCGAACCCTTGACAAATGGACAAGGACCCAGCGCGTGTATAGTTTGATAGTAACAGTATTCCTAATTCCAGACGTCGCTCACCAATCCGTGGCCTAGTGGTTAGCATTTTTGCTTACCAATCCAAAGGACGGGGGATCGAACCCCGACTCGGGTGTCTTTGATTTTTCGTTCATGTTCAGAGTTTCAAGATTAATATTTCCTATACTTTCTCGTTGGGAGCAGAGGGGAATCGAACCCAGGACCATTCGCTTAGAAAGCGAACACCGTAACCAGTCAGCCACGGCCGCTCCTAAGTGGAAATGTGCTGAGTCATCGTCTAAAAATACGATAGGACGTCCTATCTCGCCCAGCAAAATGAAGTCGATAAAGCAGTCGGTTTCGTTGGAGGAAAAGTGGTCTATATAACTGTATAACTGAATAACTGTATAACTGAAAATGTAGCAAATCTCAACACGTGGTGCATTGAGGATTGCAGCAAATGTATACCGAGCTGTGCTAAATTAGCCTCAAACAGACAGGCAACTACCAACAGTAGTCGCCGCATCAGCCAACCCGACCAATTCCCTACGCTAACTGCCGTATTCTACGCTCTACGCCTAGTCTACTCCCGAAATGTTGCAGACAGTCCCGTCCTGCACTGCCAACCAACAAGAAAACAAAACTTCAATTTGTCGTTTTCCGGTTCGCTAGATTGCCACCAAGACCAAGGCAGGTCCTGGTTTAAAACACCGCCGACGACGTTCCCGGTCACGGTCGGCTGACTATTCCGCCAAGTTGCATGCTATAGCTATGGAGGCAGAATGTGTAGCCTTGTACAGCAAGAGTCCTGGCGCGTTACAAGCCACCATTACATGTGCAGAGGCATGGCTTATGACGACCCGGCGGCAGCATCCTGTACAACATCCACTGTTGCGATATGGCATGGCAAAAAGCGTCCCCGTACTGCGCATGACCAGTTCCCGTCGACTGTGTTGGTGGACAACAAAAGTCATCCTCTAGTCAGCCGATGTAACGCCGTGGTTCTGCGAAACTCACACTCACTACACCGAAACGGTTTCGGCTGCGGGGAACTCAGCATGCCTGAAGCGGCGGAGTGTCCATCAATCGTGTCAAACGCGACCGCCGACGATGGAACAAACAAAACATCCCCGCAGCTTCCCCCTTTTTTTCTCGACAAGGTACCTTGCGACAGGATTGTTATGGGCAAGCCATCAAAAGTGCACGCTACGCGATGCACGATGCGATTCGTTCTGGTTCCGAACCGGTGCACATCGTGTTACGTGTATACTGTACACAGGTACAGGACTACGCTGCAGAGCGAGCTGCCTACACGAGCCTGAAGGTCTCCTCTACAGAGAAAAGGTGAAATCAGGTGAGCAAATTTTTACTAACTAGCTGTTCTGTGATGTCTGTTTTGTAATCAAGTTGCGATTGGTCGCTGTCTAACTAGGTCCCATATAAGCTGACTTATCTTTTTAATAGAATTCGACATTGGGTCTTATTTCACAACATAGCATAAACATAAAAAGTGTCGTTTGATTGTCTGCGCTCATATAGGTCCAACGAGATATCGCTTCTTGTCTAGCATAGTAGATAAATAACCCAGGCAACAGCACACCAAGCGCTAGAGCTGATAAGAAATATAATAGAAATGCAAAACAGGTACTGATAAGAGCATTTCCCAGTTGATTGTTTTGTTTAGGCGTCAGAGTTGTTTTCAGTAAATTTTAGGTGTGCCAGCTCGGATCGGATATATTCGTAATTTTTCATGCCTAAAGGGAAAGTCCGTATGGTACATTCCATTGATTTCTGAATAGATACGCAGCAAAGATAGAGCCTTAGGCTAAAGTTCTGGTCAAATGGTTCTTCAAACCTACCTTCCAATCACCTCGCACAGCTCGTACACATCGTCGAAGAGGATTTCGTCGTCCGCCATGGTGCCACCTCCTTCCTCCGGTTCCAGTTTGCTCTGTTTAGTGTGTTACAGCTTTTCCTCAATATAACCTCCCGAATCCGAGACTTCCTTCTTCCTTTCTTCCTGCTTCTTTCCGATTTCACGCACCGTCGCCTCGAATAACGACAATACTCTCTACTCTGCACCTCTTGCACCTTGTTTTGCTTTCGCCTTTCCGCCTTGTACCCCCACCACCACCAATTCAAAAGATAAGCGCCTTCGCGCCTCGTGTAGCTCCGTCTAATTATTATTCAACTTTTGTTTACTCTCTTCTGTTAGTGCCGTTATCACTTATTTTTGATTCTCTTTTTTTTTTTTTTTTTTTTTTTTGTTGGGTTGAATCGCTTGCACGTTACGTCACGTTCAGCAGAATCTCCGCGATCGCGACGACGACCCGAAGTCCGGAAAACCTCGCGCGAAAATTATAAGCGAGATTGTTAACTCAAAAAAAAACAAACTAACAATAAAAAATTACCGATGAACAGTATTTTTACAATGTCCCGAAAATCAAAGATCACTTTAATCGTGACGACCAACGACGTAGCACTTCCGCTTCAAGAGTTGTTCACATTTTTAAGATCTCCAAACTGGCGCAGAGGGCGCTCCCCCCTCACAAGGCCAGCTGCTTTCCACCGGCGTCCACCGGAGGGACGAAACACTCACCGGGGTTGCGTGCGCCGGTGTGTCTGCTCGGTTCGGGTTTTCCTGTAACACTGACCTGCTTGGAACTTATGGGGCTTCCTGGATCCTTGGCAGAATCCTGTGGCTCACGAATACCGTTACAGAACCCCGTGTGCGTTACAGCACACACGGTTGCTGGTCTCTCACGACGCCGGGGTGAGTTCCGGCTTGTCCACAACCCCTGCGCAGCCTCCCTCAATCACGGCCGCACACTCACACACTTGGAAACCCACTAGACCGTGTCTACTTCTGTCAAATCCGTGGTCGCGGACTCCGATGATCAATTACGGTCAACCTGGGGATGTCTTTGAAAGCTTCACCGCATTCTGGAACCCGTTAGACACTTATATTTCTGGGTATAGACCAACTAGCACTTGTAGAACCGAGCTTCAAGGCAGTGTTTTTGCCAGGCTTACGTTTCGGAGGGTGGGGCACTCGACCCTGGAAAATCTGATTAGTTGGAGCACCTCCAGTGACACAAACCCACCCTATCTTACACTGCTCAGAGAGATGCTGGCACAACTGGTCAGGTAGATCACAGCAGGCGTTCGACCCAAGTTATAAATCCGAGCAATCCATGGAAATTACACTGCCGTGAAAATTTCAGATCCGTCACGAAGAAAAACACCAGCCCCAATACACGCGCACACACATACACAAGAAAAAAAGAAACTTGAAGAAGCTTCCCCAACCCACAGTATCCGATTCTTCTTTTGAGTGAACTTCAAAGGAAACTGCCCGTAGCACCGATTCAGGCGTCGTCCAAACCTAGAGCACGCACTTCCACACACACTTCCGGTACTTCCGGGCACGTAAGCACATCAAAACAACGGACGCGGATAGCAAAAGCAAGAACACAGCAGGCCAGGACACCTTTGACAGGAAGCGTACAAGAAGCACAGATCTCTCTCGTCCCCGGAGTAGATTCTTCACAATCCTCGAGCCACTCAGCGCCGGTCACTCATTTTCACGTGCCCTCCCCCTTTGGGCTCTCCTTGGGTGGAAAAGTCCGACCCACTCACACGCTGGTGAAGGATCTCACCAACACACACACAAGTGTGACACCGTCGCAAAGTCAACAACAACCACTTGGCACCAGACTTTCCTGTAGGTAAACAAGGCCAAGTCGTCCATCGAACCGCTTTTGGGTTTCAATCCAGTTGGAATAGAGTTATCTACGTGCGCATGTATTGCGTGTACGTACACGAAAAAGATTGAGGTTAAATTTTGTACCGGCCAGCAAAACAAATGGCGTGCTAGTGTGCGTGAGAGCGGGCTTAGATAACTCTATTTACCTTCGCACCGATCTTGTTGGAATCACCGCGCAACGGGACGGTGAACAACCTGGAACCAACGACCGGGGGACGACCGAAACGCGAAAATCTAGATGTAAATAGAGACGGAGACCGTGAGCAGCAAAAATTTTAATGTAGGGCGTTGATGGGAGTATCGAGTGAGCGAGACGGCAACCAAAACATTGGCCGTATGCGGGTCGCATCGGGCTACGGGAAGGAACGAGATGGGGCGAAACGTCAAATGCGCGAGATAACACGGACGGTGACGTGTGCGTGCGGGTGAATCGTAGCAAGCATAAGGAGAAAGTTCCAACTGGAACGCGAGGAAGGTTTGCGTCTTGGAATGCGTTCGTTGGAAACGGTTCAGTGGAGCAGGGGTTCTGGTAACAAAACGTACTGACTTGAAATTCAAATAAACCGTGGTTACACCACCACCAAATTTGTCCAATTTGCGTTTCCCAAGCACGGACTTTACATTCAAGCATTCAGTTGTTGATATTCTTCAGCAGCAGTGTTAGATTTGCTTTTCTCAAACCCGGACTTCACATTCAAGCATTCAGTTGTTAATATTCTTCAGGGCATCTCCAGCGCTGGGGTGCAAATCAAATTTGCACCCGGCTCATGAATACCGAGATCAAATTTGCCACCTTGAAAAAACTCCGTCATCCCCACCGCTAGGGTAGCAAATTTGCCACCGAAACAAGCCCACCGCGGGGGGCAAATATGGGTTTTTATCATTTTTTGCTCTCGCTTACCTTCAAAATCAATAATTATGTGTTGATTCATGCCTAGAAATGCTAAAAGTTTATTAAACTTTTTAATCCTATTGAAAATTTCAAAGAATTTCATTTTTCGAAAATGTCGAAAGTTTAACTATTTGCTACCCGATTTGATTCCCACCAAATTTGCTCTCGAGTTTGCCCCCGAGTCTCCCACCGCGCGTAGCAAAGCAGGTATCAAATTTGATCTCAAGTTCATCTGTAGAAGAAAAATATGTGTCGGTACCTGTCGGGTACTCATTTTCTGATACCCGACAAGTACCGGCAAGCCGGGGGGCAAAGTTTTGAATGCTTTTTATATGTCTGCTCTCTTTATGATATGTATGATGTATGATTCAAAAATTCAAAAATTCAAAAATTCAAAAATTCAAAAATTCAAAAATTCAAAAATTCAAAAATTCAAAAATTCAAAAATTCAAAAATTCAAAAATTCAAAAATTCAAAAATTCAAAAATTTAAAAATTCAAAAATTCAAAAATTCAAAAATTCAAAAATTCAAAAATTCAAAAATTCAAAAATTCAAAAATTCAAAAATTCAAAAATTTAAAAATTAAAAAAATCAAAAATTCAAAAATTCAAAAATTCAAAAATTCAAAAATTCAAAAATTCAAAAATTCAAAAATTCAAAAATTCAAAAATTCAAAAAATTCAAAAATTCAAAAATTCAAAAATTCAAAAATTCAAAAATTCAAAAATTCAAAAATTCAAAAATTCAAAAATTCAAAAATTCAAAAATTCAAAAATTCAAAAATTCAAAAATTCAAAAATTCAAAAATTCAAAAATTCAAAAATTTAAAAATTCAAAAATTCAAAAATTCAAAGATTCTAAAATTCAAAAATTCTAAAATTCTAAAATTCAAAAATTCTAAAATTTAAAAATTTTAAATTCCAAAAATTCAAAAATTCAAAAATTCAAAAATTCAAAAATTCAAAAATTCAAAAATTCAAAAATTCAAAAATTCAAAAATTCAAAAATTCAAAAATTCAAGAATTCAAAAATTCAAAAATTCAAAAATTCAAAAATTCAAAAATTCAAAAATTCAAAAATTCAAAAATTCAAAAATTCAAAAATTCAAAAATTCAAAAATACAAAAATTCAAAAATTCAAAAATTCAGAAATTCAAAAATAAATTTATGAATTTTTGAATTTTTGAATTTTTGAATTTTTGAATTTTTGAATTTTTGAATTTTTGAATTTTTGAATTTTTGAAGTTTTGAAGTTTTGAAGTTTTGAAGTTTTGAAGTTTTGAAGTTTTGAAGTTTTAAATTTTTGAATTTTTGAATTCTTGAATTTTTGAATTTTGAATTCAAAAATTCAAAAATTCAAAACTTCAAAACTTCAAAACTTCAAAACTTCAAAACTTCAAAACTTCAAAACTTCAAAACTTCAAAACTTCAAAAATTCAAAAATTCAAAAATTCAAAAATTCAAAACTTCAAAACTTCAAAAATTCAAAAATTCAATTTTTGAATTTTTGAATTTTTGAAGTTTTGAAGTTTTGAAGTTTTGAAGTTTTGAAGTTTTGAAGTTTTGAAGTTTTGAAGTTTTGAAGTTTTGAAGTTTTGAAGTTTTGAAGTTTTGAAGTTTTGAAGTTTTGAAGTTTTGAAGTTTTGAAGTTTTGAAGTTTTGAAGTTTTGAAGTTTTGAAGTTTTGAAGTTTTGAAGTTTTGAAGTTTTGAAGTTTTGAAGTTTTGAAGTTTTGAAGTTTTGAAGTTTTGAAGTTTTGAAGTTTTGAAGTTTTGAAGTTTTGAAGTTTTGAAGTTTTGAAGTTTTGAAGTTTTGAAGTTTTGAAGTTTTGAAGTTTTGAAGTTTTGAAGTTTTGAAGTTTTGAAGTTTTGAAGTTTTGAATTTTTGAATTTTTGAATTTTTGAATTTTTGAATTTTTGAATTTTTGAATTTTTGAATTTTTGAATTTTTGAATTTTTGAATTTTTGACTTTTTGAATTTTTGAATTTTTGAATTTTTGAATTTTTGAATTTTTGAATTTTTGAATTTTTGAATTTTTGAATTTTTGAATTTTTGAATTTTTGAATTTTTGAATTTTTGAATTTTTGAATTTTTGAATTTTTGAATTTTTGAATTTTTGAATTTTTGAATTTTTGAATTTTTGAATTTTTGAATTTTTGAATTTTTGAATTTTTGAATTTTTGAATTTTTGAATTTTTGAATTTTTGAATTTTAGAATTTTTGAAATTTTTTGAAATTTTTTGAAATTTTTTGAAATTTTTTGAAATTTTTTGAAATTTTTAGAAATTTTTTGAAATTTTTTGAAATTTTTTGAAATTTTTTGAAATTTTTTGAAATTTTTTGAAATTTTTTGAAATTTTTTGAAATTTTTTGAAATTTTTTGAAATTTTTTGAAATTTTTTGAAATTTTTTGAAATTTTTTGAAATTTTTTGAATTTTTTTGAAATTTTTTGAATTTTTTTGAATGTTTTTGAAATTCTTTGAAATTTTTTTGAAATTTTTTGAAAATTTGTGGAAATTTTTTGAAATTTTTTGAAATTTTTTGAGATTTTTTAAAAATTTTTGAATTTTTTTGAAATTTTTAGATTTTTTTTGAAATTTTTGGAAATTTTTAGAAAGTTTTTGAAATTTTTTGAATTTTTTTGATTTTTTTTTTTGAGATTTTTTGAAATTTTTTGAATTTTTTTTGAAATTTTTTGATTTTTTTTGAATTTTTTTGAATTTTTTTGAAATTTTTTGAATTTTTTTATTTTTTTATTTTTTTTCCGTGCTTGATTCGATTTTTCCGTGCATAATTCCATTTGAAGCGGTAGCAAACAGACTGAATACCGGGTAGCAAAGTGAAATCCCGAAGAACTGAGAGCAAATTTGCTACCGCGACAGGTACCGCGATGGGGTTGACGTCGGGTGCAAATTAGCTTTGCTTCGATGTTTGCACCCAGCGCTGGAGATGCACTCAGCAGCAGTGTTAGATTTGCTTTTCCCAAACCCGGACTTCACATTCAAGCATTCAGTCGTTGATATTCTTCAGCAGCAGTGTTAGATTTGCTTTTCCCAAACACGGACTTCACATTCAAGCATTCAGTCGTTAATATTCATCAGCAGCAGTGTTAGATTTGCTTTTCCCAAACCCTGACTTTACATTCAAGCATTCAGTTGTTGATATTCTTCAGCAGCCGAGGGGCGTGACAAAGGCCTTAATATATTAATTTTTGCTATTTAATACATTAAGGAATTAAATTCCTCATGTCATTTGACATTTGACAGCGCCACACCTGCTTTGAAAATATTGGGTTGCTTTGTGTCTCTTTCGTGCGCTCGGCTGTCAAGTTTGTTTTGGTTTCGCGCTTGGTCACGGTGGATAAAAAAGAAGCGGAGGAAATTCTGGAGCAGGACGATGCAAAAGTGCCATAGGCGGAGAAGTTGCAGCCGGCGGATTTTGATTACATTGGCAGGCAGCAAATCAAAAAGCTGGTAAAGTGCGGTTTCATCGATGACGACATCCTGGGACGCGCCTTGCGTCGGACACTAGCAAAATTTCTTTGCAGCTGGTGGTGGCTTGTGACAGCGATGCCTTCAACAAGTCGACACCGGAGGAAATGAAATTCTGTTGCCCACTCACGCTCGGATGCTGGAGTGATTAATCCGGCAAATGGTTCAACTAGCTGGCCACTTTAACGCTCGCAGGTTCAGGATCAGGGGTCAAGGAAGAGCAACCAGGAGGGAGTGGACCATTATAATTATCAGACCATCAGGGTTGGTTACTCGAAGTGGCCTTCACTTACGTTAGGTGGTGACTTTTTTGTAGATTTTATTGAAAATAGACAAATAAAATAACTCAACTCTGTTGTTTCATTTATTTCAACAAGAATCGCATCAATTGTGGAACCGACGACGGTCGTCGGTGGAACCGTGTTGAGTTGGTAATTTCCTGAAGTGTCTGGAATAAATATACCAAGTTGCCGATCGCTAAGAACTTTGTCGAGGACGTGAACAAACACACCACTTTCCGTTCCCGGGAAGAGTCCTCATCACCGTCAACCAGCGATTGCTTTTCCACCGGGCTCATGGTAGTACCGGTGATGGAAGTCGTCACGGGACTAACGGAGGTCAAAGACGGTGATAAGGGTGGCAACGGTAGGGACAACATCGTGGGCCACGTTGAACATGCCCAGCAGTTTGGCGGGAGTGGCGACGAAGAAACCAGACCAAATAAATAGGACCATTTTTGCCGAAATATGTGGCCCGTGGGAAGAATTGGAGTCGAGGATACGTTTCAGCAAACGCAGCATTCAGGTGTGTCTCAATGCGCCGCTTCCGGCTGGGCCAGTTTCGATATCGTCCCTAGTACGTCCTGATCACTGTCCGGGATGGCTCTGCGCAACTTTTCCGGTTTGCCTGTGCCGCGCTGGCGCTTATCTGCTCAAGCTGCTCTTCGAGGACGCAATTTTTTGACCAAACACAACAACAAACACGCGCGGTGTCAAACTGTCAAATCAATGTAGTGTAAGGAGAGGTGGCGTTGTTTTGACCGTAAACAATCGTTAATGTATTTAATTCCTGCCGTTAATTAATTCAATAATTTAATTTCTTACTACTGTCGCGCCCCTCGTCAGCAGCAGTGTTAGATTTGCTTTTCCCAAACCCGGACTTCACATTCAAGCATTCAGTCGTTAATATTCTTCAGCAGCAGTGTTAGATTTGCTTTTCCCAAACACGGACTTCACATTCAATTTGCGTTTCCCAAGCACAGACTTTACACTCATGTTCTCAACGGTTGCATTTGGAGAGGGAGAAGAGGAAGATTGCAGGGATTTCTTTCTCATTTACAGCGACCCATCTAGAATGAGAAAAGGGGAATTTTATTGTTAACAAGAAAAAACACAAACTACCTTACGCACGTTCCGCCGCCTACTTCTTCTTACCCTCCTCGCCGACGAACGGGTCCAGCTTTTCGTTCATCAGCGCCAGCGACGACTCGGCAATCTTGGCCATCACTTCGGCTAGCTTGTGCTTCGAGTACAGCTTGTATAGCTGCCGCTGCTCGGACCCGATCACGTCCGCCAGCTGTAGGCATTCGCTGAACCGTTCCGACAGGGTGAAGATTTGGTGCAGCAGCAGCACCACGTCGGGGATACACAGCTTGCGCAGGCTGTCCATCTGGACGGTGCGGTGGCGCCAGTCTTCCTCGTTCAGGTCGTCGTTTTCCTTGCCGCCGTTGTCCGGGTCCATCAGCCAGCCGCGCTCGGGGAAGAGTAGGATGTTGTACAGCAGATCGCGCGTGACCGTCGTTTGTTCCTGCAGCTGAGCGTGCCACCGCTCCAGGTCCATGCGGTACGTTTGCTCGCGGTGCTCGGACGCGATACGTTCGGTGAAGTTGCTTGACTTGACCAGCTGCGGCCGCTTGGGTTTCATGTTGTAGTAGTACTCGACCCAGTCATTGTACCCGTCGATGGCCGCCAGGTACGTTTGGTGGCACAGATACTCCTTGATGCTGACCTCCTCCTTGTGCGGCAGGTCGTCCTTGGAGCCGTACGCGTTGATGATCTGCTGAATGGTGTCGGCTGGGACCACGGCGAACGCTTTGCGAGCTGCCTCGACGTTACGTTTTGCGAGGAATGCCCGGATCAGGGCGTTCGTTTGCCACAGAAGCTCTCCGCGCTGGTTCGGGTAGAACACGAGCCACTCTAGGGCGGAGATCTTGGACTGATCCAGCGGAGTAAGGTCACCTAAAGATGAAAAAAAAAATCGATATTAAAAGTAATAACTTCACGTCTGAAAGAAACTCACCTTCTTGCGGCTTCCCGTCGGCCTCGTCCTCCTCCCGGTTGCGCACCTTCTCGACCGTGTACACCGTGATGGCCGGAACGTCCAGCCCAAAGTTGTACGCCTCTTCGAGGGCTCGTTTGCGGGCGGCACTTTCCTTGATTGTTTCCAAAAAGTTAGAATACATCAACAGCTGCAGGTCGGCGGGAAGGGCCGCCGTGTAGAATGCCACCAGCTGGGGATCGCCGAACCGGATCAGGCACTCCACGTACCGCTTGATGACACGGTCGCCGATGTCCTCCTGGCACTGTTTACCAATTTGACGCACGAACAGCACCAGATGGGTGAGGAAGCGTAGAATTTGCGCAGTCAGCGGGAAGGTTGGATCGGCGAGCCACTGGTCAAGTTGGCGCATAAGCTCAGGGATGTCGTCCAGGATGAGGTACTTCTGGATGACGCGGTCCACGTCTCGTGCTGTGACCTTTATGCGTGGATTTTTGTGCGCTTCAAGCTCTTCGAAGATTTGCTCCAACGACATTTTGTTGTTCCAGTACTTTTCCGGCATTGGAAGGTAACTCTTGACGCAGTGCGAACGGATTTCACTCTCAACACGGATGTCAATCTGGACTTTCAAATACGCCCACAAAACATCAGACCAGCTGTGTTCGCCGAGAACGGCCAGCAGCGCGTCCAAATGGCCACAGAAGGCCCCAATCATCGCACGAGAATATTCATCGACGGTGCGACTTTCGGCCATTTTCCAGGCAAACTTTTTCCACAAATCCCGGCGCGGATTGCCCTCAATGGCCTGCTTCAAATTTGCGACAAGTCCGGCCCCGAAAGTGGCCGCCGCCGGTTCGTAGTTGGGATCGTGATGCAAGCGCCAGCCTTCCAGAATTGCGGCACGCCACGGTTGACCGCAGTGCTCGCAAAGGTTTTGGGCGTCCTCGATGCGACCGAAGCGAATCTCCTTGAAAATTTGACGCGACAGCCGACCTTGATCTTCCTGGTCCAGATCGTGCAGTGGACGCCGCTCGCGAGCCGGAGCGTCCGGATCCAAGCTCTTTACGATTTCCCGTGAACTTCCAAACGCCGTAAAACCAACGTTCTGCAGCTGGTGCAGCGTGTTCTCCCAGGCAATCGTCCGATCGGTAAAGTGACCAACCTGCATCCGGTTCTGCTCCAGCGCTGTCTGCTCAAGCCAATCCACAATCAGCTGATACTCGCGGAGGTTCGAATTGGCCGTATACAAATGCTCCACAATAGCCCGCTCGCTATTCCCCAGGACCAAATCGTCAACCTCCAAATCCTCCTTCTGCACCACCAGCCGGTCCTTGTAAAGCGCAAACAGCAACTTCCAAGTGTCCCTCTCAACGCTCAACCAAGCTTCCTCCGCCAGCACTTTTCTCTCCCTTCCAACAGGCGCCCCTCCCGTTATCTTCCCGATCCCGCCCAACGCTTCGTCCAACGTCTCGATCAAATCCTCCACCGTCTCAAATACCTCCGACTCGCTGCTTCGCCGCTGCAAAACCTCCAAAAACTGGCCAAACAGCGCATCCGCCCGGTTCTTCACGTTAGCTCCGGTCACGCTGGTCAAACTCCCCGCCAAACTCAACCGACTGCCGGACAGCTGCTCGCGCGTGTTGTTCGCGTCCAGCATGAAGCTCCGGATCTCCTGCGGCCCGACCGTCACCGACAGGTCAAAGTCCATCGCGCTCGAATCGTCCAACGTTTGGTGGAGATGCGGGCTGCGGAATTCACGGTCTTTGGCCCGAAGCAAGCCCCGCTTCGACTTGACCACGGACTCGTCCAGCAGCAGCAGCGAACGCTCCAGTTGGCTCATTCTGATTCGGTGTAAGTTAGGCGGCCACTCCGGCGGGAAATTTCAAGCAAAATTGTTTACGATCTTCTGCCGGAAGAGAGCGGCAAAAACATAACCTAAAAAAATATTAGTTGCGAATTATTTTCTGAAAAAAAAAACATTTTTACGAAAGAGATTTAGCGTACCGCTAGGCGCAACTTAGTTGTTGCTTTAGTAAATCGCCTTTTTAACTTATTCTAGCTAGTTTAGACACAATTTATCAGCTTTTCGCGCAAATTTACCGGGAATGCAAGTTACCAAATGCGTTTGTGTAGAAAAGTTTTCTGTTTTTAACCGAACCAAGTTGACAGCTTTGGCTTTAAACATCAATGACATTTCGTGAGTTACCCTGTGGTAGACCGGCACCGGGCCGCCATCACAGCAAATGCAGCAAATTCGACGCCAACAGTTCAAAAGGTGTCATGTATTTAAATCGAGATTTAAATACATTCTCACACTCTCTCGATTATTTCACTCCCCGTCGAAAAATAATCTGGTAACATTATCGAACACTTTCATTTTTTAAAGGGTTAAAATGGATCAAAATAAAAATTTGTATGCATATTTCTATTGTGAAATTATCTCAGAAACACGAATATGATAAAATTATCACCAGAAAATGGGATCTAAGGGGTCCCCCGAGAAAAATTTTACAACCAAAAAAATCACTAAAAGTAAAAGTGTCTATTTAATATGTAAAACTGCCTTACCCAAAGCGTTCTCAGTCTCAGATGGTAGTCCCAGATGTCCCCTACAAGCTGCAGGTCGAACCGAGTTGATATCTGGATGGAACACTTTTTTATTTGAGTTTGAATATTATGCTATTTTTGCACTAAAATGCCAATAACTCCCTTTAGATTTAACCAATCAGGATGTTCTACACTGCATTTTGTTGCATTTTTGAGCCCTTTCAGATGCATTTTGAATTCTGAAATTTAATTGAATTTCGCCTAAGTTATAGCCTTTTTAATATTTTTGACGTTTTTAAACCTTTAAACTTTGTGTCCCGATTTGCCCCATTTCCCGTTGACCTAGAGTGCTCATATTTTGGCCAGACGAACGTCTCATACAAAGGGGTATGCCCTGTTCGTGGACTCGCTCTTAAAAAAATTCAAAGAAAAACCAAGTTTAAAAAAATTTAAAAACATTTCGTATTCGATAGTCCGAAGTCCTCGTCCAAATTTCACTCCGGATAATCCAATCAAGAAATTTAAATCTTCTCAAAATCTTGGGCAGCCGCATCTAGGGGATTGAGATTGATATCGCTCGGAAACTGCGAAAATCCAGAGAGTGTGAAGAAATGCCCCAAGAAATCACTTTTTTCAAGAAAAATTATATTTTTTCGACTGAATAAAAAATTTGCGATCATGTTTAAACAATTATTTCCGATGTCAGAGAAGTGATTAAAAATCAAAATTTTAATCCATAATTTTTCTATAAGTTGAACTTTTTCACTCCAATTGGGAACCCCTACGTCAATCCACGACCGTTTCCAATGACCGTGAGAAGATGCCAGAAAATCCAGCTACCAGCTGAATCCACAATATATTTCGGGTTTAAATCGCAAAATAAATTGAGTTTCATCAGAGCACAACAATTTCGGGAGTTTTTTTTTATTTTGCTTTTTGGGTGTTTTTGAAAGCGCCTTTGGGTATTAAAAAGGTGCAGGTGGTTATGTTCTACATGACCAATATGACAAAGAACTTTGTACAAAACTCTAAAAAGTAAATCCATTTTTATATATATTTTAAATTCTTTGCCGATTTATTTAATCATAAATAATTAATTCTAATTTAATGTTTTCAATAACTGGCACCTCTGTGGAAATAAATTACCAAAAAACGAAAATATCGCCAAATCAAGTATGGTTCGGAAAACTCCGGGTGTGGCCAATCCTGTCAAAATGGCCATTTTCATTACCAGTATCAAAAACCATGAAGTTTGATACCCATATTGCCCAAATCTGTATGGTTCCGTAAATGTCCTCCCGGAAGAACCTTCCGCAGGGCAATGGCCACTCCGGGTGTGGCCAATCCTGCCAAAATGGCCATTTTCATCACCAGTATCAAAAACCATGAATTTTGATACCCATATTGCCCAAATTTGTATGGTTCCATAAATGTCCTCCCGGGAGAACCTTCCCTCAGGGCAATGGCCACTCCAGGTGTGGCCAATCCTGTCAAAATGGCCATTTTCATTACCAGTATCAAAAACCATGAATTTTGATATCCATATTGTCCCAATTTGTATGGTTCCATAAATGTCCTCCCTGGAGAACCTTTCCCAAGGCATGTGGCCAATCCTGCCAAAATGGCCATTTTTATTACTAGTATCAAAACCCATGAATTGTGATACCCATATTGCCCCAAGTCGTATGGTTCGATAAATGTCCCCGGTAGAACCGGGTGTGGCCCTCAGGGCAATGGCCACTCAGGGCAATGGCAATCCTGTCAAAATTGCCATTTTCATTACCAGTATCAAAAACCATGAATTTTGATACCCATATTGGCCCAATTTGAATGGTTCCGTAAATGTCCTCCCGGGAGAACCTTCCCTCAGGGCAATGGCCACTCCGGGTGTGGCCAATCCTGCCAAAATGGCCATTTTCATCACCAGTATCAAAAACCATGAATTTTGATACCCATATTGCCCAAATTTGTATGGTTCCGTGAATGTCCTCCCGGAAGAACCTTCTCCAGGGCAATGGCCACTCCGGGTGTGGCCAATATCCTACCAGTTTGGTCCCAACCCCATTGCCCCAAAGCATTCTGGTTTTCGGGTGACCGTCTTATTAATCTTCATTAGAACAGAATTCCTCCCAAGTTGGTGCACAACCTGTGTCTTTCCATGTGTGCATGTGTGTGTGTGTGAGCAATAAATTACCACCGTGGATCCGTCTTTGATGAAACCTTAATAGGCACTGAAATTTTCTGAGGCTATCTGTTAGCTTATATAGTTCGCATGAAATGTGGCAACAGTGGTGCAACATTCTCGCGTGACAGTTCCAAGAAAACAGGAGACGAGGCAAAATTTGCGCCATGTTGCCGCATTTCATGCGAACTATATAAGCTAACAGATAGCCTCTGAAATTTTAGTTTTGACTGAAAATCCGTCAGAGACGGATTGACGGTGGTAATTTTATTGCTCACACACACACACATGCACACATGGAAAGACACAGGTTGTGCACCAACTTGGGAGGAATTCTGTTCTAATGAAGATTAATAAGACGGTCACCCGAAAACCAGAATGATTTGGGGCAATGGGGTTGGAACCAAACTTTTAGGATATTGGCCACACCCGGAGTGGCCATGACCCTGAGTGAAGGTTCTTCCAGGAGGACATTTACGGAACCATACAAATTGGGGCAATATGGGTATCAAAATTCATGGTTTTTGATACTGGTAATGAAAATGGCCATTTTGGCAGGATTGGCCACACCCGGAGTGGCCAGTGCCCTGGGAAAGGTTCTCCCGGGAGGACATTTATGGAACCATACAA
Source organism: Culex pipiens pallens (assembly GCF_016801865.2). NCBI lineage: Eukaryota > Metazoa > Arthropoda > Insecta > Diptera > Culicidae > Culex > Culex pipiens. The sequence goes on from NC_068937.1 coordinate 120,344,491, forward strand.
ATTGGGGCAATATGGGTATCAAAATTCATGGTTTTTGATAATGGTAAAGAAAATGGCCATTTTGACAGGATTGGCCAAACCCGGAGTGGCCATTGCCCTGAGGTGAGGTTCTTCCGGGAGGACATTTATGGAACCATACAAATTGGGACAATATGGGTATCAAAATTCATTGTTTTTGATACTGGTAATGCAAATGTCAATTTTGACTGGATTGGCCACACCCGAAGTGGTTGTCCGGTAGGAACTTCTTCAGAACCTTCCCCCAGGGCAATAGCCACTCCAGGTGTGACCAATCCTGTAAAAATGGCCATTTTCAAAATTTCATTTCCAGTTTCAAAAACCATGAATTTTGATGCCCATTTTGCCCAAATTTATATGGTTCCGTAAATGTCCTCCCGGTAGAACCTTCCTTCAGGGCAATGGCTACTCCGGGTGTGGCCAATCCTGCCAAAATGGCCATTTTTATTACTAGTATCAAAACCCATGAATTGTGATACCCATATTGCCCAAATTTGTATGGTTCCGTAAATGTCCTCCCGGAAGAACCTTCCGCAGGGCAATGGCCACTCCGGGTGTGGCCAATCCTGCCAAAATGGCCATTTTCATCACCAGTCTCAAAAACCATGAATTTTGATACCCATATTGCCCAAATTTGTATGGTTCCGTAAATGTCCTCCCGGAAGATCCTTCCTCAGGGCAATGGCCACTCCGGGTGTTGCCAATCCTGCCAAAATGGCCATTTTCATCACCAGTATCAAAAACCATGAATTTTGATACCCATATTGCCCCAATTTGTATGGATCCGTAAATGTCCTCCCTGAAGAACCTTCCGCAGGGCAATGGCCACTCCGGGTGTGGCCAATCCTGCCAAAAAGGGCCATTTTCATCACCAGTCTCAAAAACCATGAATTTTGATACCCATATTGCCCAAATTTGTATGGTTCCGTAATGTCCTCCCGGAAGAACCTTCCACACGGCAATGGCCACTCCGGGTGTGGCCAATCCTGCCAAAATGGCCATTTTCATCACCAGTATCAAAAACCATGAATTTTGATACCCATTTTGCCCAAATTTGTATGGTTCCGTAAATGTCCTCCCGGAAGAACCTTCCGCAGGGTAATGGCCACTCCGGGTGTGGCCAGTCCTGCCAAAATGGCCATTTTCATCACCAGTATCAAAAACCATGAATTTTGATACCCATATTGCCCAAATTTGTATGGTTCCGTAAATGTCCTCCCGGAAGAACCTTCCACAGGGCAATGACCACTCCGGGTGTGGCCAATCCTGCCAAAATGGCCATTTTCATCACCAGTATCAAAAACCATGAATTTTGATACCCATATTGCCCAAATTTGTATGGTTCCGTAAATGTCCTCCCGGAAGAACCTTCCACAGGGCAATGACCACTCCGGGTGTGGCCAATCCTGCCAAAATGGCCATTTTCATCACCAGTATCAAAAACCATGAATTTTGATACCCATATTGCCCAAATTTGTATGGTTCCGTAAATGTCCTCCCGGAAGAACCTTCCGCAGGGTAATGGCCACTCCGGGTGTGGCCAGTCCTGCCAAAATGGCCATTTTCATCACCAGTATCAAAAACCATGAATTGTAATACCCATATTGCCCAAATTTGTATGGTTCCTCTCAAGTTCGTGCACCACCTGTTTCTTTCAACGTGTGCGTGTGTGTGTGTGTAAGCAATAAAATTCCCAACGTAAGGTCCGTCTTTGATGAAAGTCTGATGGACACTAAATCCTCCAGAGGCTAACTTTTAGCTTAAATAGTTGGCACGGCATCCACGCAACAGAAACAAAATGTCACACCGAGGGCATGCGACGGTAACGCTACATTTTCGAAAAATTTTGCATTGACACCGCAGATAGAGCTTTAAGACAAAGTCCTTTGTCAAAACACCCAAAAAGCAATTTCTGAAAATTTGGTTTGTTGAATCTTTTCAACAAAAAAAAAAAACTCCAGATTTGTATTTCCTGTATATAGACTATTATAGCCTTACTGATTATTGATTTTTGCCTCAGAGCACCTTTATGGCCTATCTCGGGTTTGGGTGCTCTCCCATTCAAGTCTTCTGATGTTTATGACGACTCTAGCAATAAAGACCGCCATGTTCGTGAGTTGTAAAGCGAATGGTTTCGTTTTTCCCTCAATGATGCAAACTAGGGACCTACATAGGGAAATGAAATGCTCTGGAAGAAATTTCAAACACCCAAAGTCATTCAAATGTAAGGTTGAAAAACTTGTAGTTTTTCTTTGATGCGGGCACTTTTTTTGTACCGAACAAGCATAAACATAACAAAAACTACCAACAACAGTTTTACAATACTTGTGATTGTTATAAGTCTCGTTTTTTTTGTCAAAATTGTTTTAAATTTATTCCAACCTTGTTCTTGCATGATCTTGTTGCTCGATTGGAACCCCGATTTGACAGTTCGATTGGAACCCTGAGAGTGACATTTTGCCTCTCCATATAGGCTCTCTAATACAAACTTATGATCATTTAGATGTATCTGGTTCGCTATAGTGCCCACCAGCTACATTCTTCAGATTTTTTTTTTTTTTTTTTTTTTTTGAAACGTTTGTGAGTTTGTGAAACTTTTTAGATCAAAGTCAAATGAGGACGATGTCGATGTCAAACCACCGGGGTTTTAAATAAATATCTGACAATCTGGCATCCCTGAACCCGGCCCTGCCGTGGAACTCATTGCTTCAACTGTCATCAAGAAAAAAAGGGTCACTCACCACCGGCCAAACGCGCGTTTGTTTTTCTCCACCGCTCGGATGCCGCGAATTTTCCGTAATCGCTTGTAAAATTTGTAAATAAAAGTGCTATTTTTCGCTTACCTCGGCAGGTTTAGTGCGTGGTTCGCGCGGGGCCACTGCTAGTGTGTGCACCGCTTTTGTTTTTTCGCGCGGAACCTGGAAGTGCCCGGGAAGAGGTGCTCGTAATGCAGCGTAACAAAATCTTCGTGGGCAGTTTGCCGCCCGGAACGAAGCCGGAGGAAATCCGGGCCATGTTCGAGAACTACGGCGTCGTGACGGAGTGTGACGTCATGAACCGGTGCGCCTTTGTCCACATGCAGAGCTCGGACATGGCCGAGAATGCGATCGCGGCTCTGCACAACTCGGCCTTCAAGGGGGCGACCATCAATGTGGAACACGGAAGAAGCAAAAACCCGGGTGACGGAGGGGGCAGGGGAGGAGGAGGTGGGGGAGGGTTCAGGGGCGGCCCGCGAGGGGCCGGAGGTGGTGGTGGTGGTCGCGGTGGTTTCCGACAAGGTAGGAAGTTGATCGTTTAATTTCATTCAGAGTTTACTATAAAGAACATTCTTCCAGATGGCCAAGAACGATCTGGCGGCGGTGGTCCAATGAGAAATAACCGAGGCGGCTTCCGGAATCAACCTTACGGCGGCGGTGGAGGCGGCCGTGGCGGATATGAAGGTGGCCAAGGAGGTGGCTATCGGGGCGGATTCAACCGCGGAGGAGGAGGAGGAGGCGGCGGAGGGGACAACTATCGGAACAGTGGAAGCAGATTCTCGCACTCCAGTCCTGGCCAGTTCAACAGCGAAGATCGTCGTGGATTCGCGCTGCCAAACGAAGGTGGTGGAGCGGGACGGTACGGTGGAGGTGGAGCGGGAGGTGGACCGCCGGCCCGGGGCAACAGCGGATTGGCCATCAGTGCTCAGAACGATCCGTACGCTCGCCGCGTGCCGGCACCTGCTGCGGGAGGAGGACCGGGATAGTAAGTAGGGAGGGATTTATTTATTGTCGCAACTTTTAATTTCTCGCTGAAAAAAAAATTCAAACGTAGTTCTACGTCAATGTTATTTCTTCATAGAAAGGGTTCGATGGGGTAAAGTGGTACCTCTCCGAAAGTTGCTATACTACACGAGTTTGGGCAATATGGGTATCAAACTTAATCCAGATTTTTAAGCGAAGATGGCGTTCGAATGGTGAACGCCCGAAATGTCAAAATCGCGCAGTAGCACCAACATTAGGAAAAAAAAAAGTGGCTGTCATGCCATGGCACACTTTTTCCGTAATGTTAGTACCACTGCGTGATTTTGACATTTCGGGCGTTCACCATTCGAACACCATCTTCGTTTAAAAACCTGGATAGTTTTTGATACTGGAAATGGAGGACCAGAGGGACTGGATGATGGGACATTAACGACCTTTTTTTGCTTCCAACTACCGGCAATATATTTTCTTGCACATGCTTTTTTAGCTTTTCACGTAAAAAATAATCCCGAAACAGTTAAATAAATAAGCAAGTGCTATCAAAAATAAACAAATACCCTGAGTCACTTGACGTTTACCTATTCTCGTCGAAGGCTGAAGAAAACCGAGCGAGAAGTGAAGGCAAAAAACAAAGGCTGGTCACCAGCAGCACGTGTAATAGTGAGCCAGTGATGCCAGGAGACTTTCTCTATAAATTCCACTTTTCGTGAAATCAAATAAAATTATTCGCTCTACAGCATTGCCTTGGCGTTCTCGATTGCGAGATTCCTACTCGAAACTAGATGTTCGAAGGCTTGATTGTTGAGGCAATTCCAACCTCTTTTTACACCTAAGCTTCCATCCACCCCGGGATTCGAACTGACGACCTTTGGCAAACCTTTGGATTGTTAGTCCAAATGTCTACAAGCGACTCCACCGGGACAGGACCCAGGGAGACGACTCCTACACCTGGACCGAGCTTACGACCTAACCTCTAGGTTAGACCGGGGCCAACATTTACTTCCCCGTCTGACAGAAGGCGTGATCAGACAAATCTCGTCTCAAAATTTGCCACCGGGACCTTCTGGGATCGAACCCAGGCCGACTGGGTGAGAGGCAACCATGCTTACCCCTACACCGCGGGTCCCGGTCCACTTTTCGTGAGTGTTCGCTTAAAATGGCGTCACAAAAGAACGATGAAAGAAAAAAAAGAACTCAGCTGATAATAGAAATTATGTGGGCTCCAGTGCATTCTCGTCAGATTAGAATACACTTAAAAAATATGTTTGAAAAGCATCATTCATACACGACCGCTTAGTATGATGGGAATGGGCATATTTCTTCTAGTACAAAAGTTTGTTCATTTGCAGTAACCATTTTTTAATCTCGCTAATTCTAATGAAATTGCTTCTCATTTTTTTAAATGCTCCTAGCCATCCCTCTTAACCTGTTAGTTATGAAACATGACTCATTTTTCACTTAAAGCTAATGTTTTTTTTTTAACTGCAGTATTTGATTCAATCGAATACCGTCTAAGCTGTTTGATCTAATCGAAGACAGAAAATCCTAAATTGAACCAGAAAGTTTAGTAGAAATCTCGGATTAGTTTTCAAAAAGACGTAAGAGCCAATGGTAAACTAAGCCTTTTTTGCCTCGGTAGTTGACCTACTTACGAAAAACCACTACAAGATTTAATCTAGTTTAGTAGAAATCTAGCCCCTTTTCCAGAAAAAAAGGTGTCGTTCTAATGACAACTTTACACTCTTTTCCCTACTTTCACCAGTGGCGGCCGTGGCGGTTACAATCAAGGAAACGGAACCGGCAACTTCCACTCATCGAACTACAACCAATCCTTTCCTCCGCTGGGAAGTGAACCTCCTCGGTAATAAATAGCGAAACAACAGCTACGATCATCAGCTCATAATTTGAACTTTTCACAGGGTAAACCGCGGACCACCGCCCCAACATCAGCAACGGTGGGCACAGTAGAAGGAGAAGGGTCAGCCCCTTCCAACAACTTGGAATCATGTTCGTAGAGTAAATTAAAATGTGTTTTCTTTTTTTGTATCTTACCATATTTTATCACCGATCATTGAGCATCTCACGAGAGACACACACACACACTGTTTCAAATAGAAACAAACAAAACCGGAACCACCAAAAGCCCTCCCATACGAGAGAATCATTTACAAATAGTATTTAAGATTTTTTTTTTTTTTGTTGCGATGTGCGTGCTTTGACAAAAAAAAATCAATCTTAAGCACGCACAGACGCAATTTTACTATTGTAATTTTCCTTTATAATGTTGCAAATAAATTACAAAAGTTTTTGTGCAAATGTTTCATACACATTGCGCAATCTTTGAACGTTTTCATAGCTCTACAGCGAAACAGGACGAAGCTGGCGCGATTGTCAAATTGATTGATTGATTGAGCAATAGTTGTAGGAAAAATGTAGATTTTATAAGGTTTTTTTTTCTCAGCCCATTCAAACCAACAATAGCAGACAAACAAACACACCGAATAACTGTACGAATCATCAGATTGAATGACAAATATATATTGGTAAACTTAAAACTGTTTTAGTGTGCTTTTGCATTTACAAAAAAAAAAAATATCACAATCGTTTTTTTATTTCTTATCAATGGACAATGGGTCATTGTCTCCCAGAAAAATAAAAATGAATCAACTAGGCGAAATATACGCGCATAATATTCACGTAGTACGCCTAGGCTGCGCACCGTACAGAGTTATCTACGTGCGCATGTATTGCGTGTATGTACACGAAGGGTTTTTAGGTTAAAATTTGTACCCGCGAGCTAGTGTGCGTGAGATCGTGCTTAGATATAGAGCTATCTAAAACTGTCTGCAGCGCGAAGTTTTATAATTGTTTCAAATTGCGAGCAGTTTTAAATTTTTAGAACTGGCGGAAATGAAACTAGAACACGGTGCTCGCAACGCGCTGATCTAAATGTTGTTTCAAAAAAATGCTTTTAATTGTGTGCGTATGATTATCAACACAGCATCATAGTGTGTGTGTGTAAGAATACGTGGATATCTTTACATATCTGATTTTTTTTGAAACTGAGTTCTATTCCAGTTCCAAATCGTCTCACGTTTGAAACAAACTCGTCGAGCCTCGTCGAGCAGTTTTATTTCAGTTTCAAAATACTGCTCGAAAAATAAAACTGCAACTCCGATCAAATGTAAATTTCCGGATAGTTGCTTCCTTGACTTGATATATAGTTCACACTGACAAGTTGCCGTATCCAATAAAACAACAAATTACAAATTACAAATGGAGCACCGGATTCGAGTGGTAGAAATGACAGTTCTCCCATAAGGAATACATTGTAGAAAAAAGCAAAAACTGCTCGAATGGATGTGCTCCATTACTCCGCGTTGCGGGTGATCTGTTTCAGTTCTATTTGAAAAATGAAACAGCTAGAACAAAGTAGAGCCGCGTTGCAACTAGTCTAAGCCCGATCTCACACACACTAGCGCTCCATTTGTTTTGCTGGCCGGTACAAAATTTAACCTAACTTTTTTTCGTGTACGTATACGCAATACATGCGCACGTATAGATAACTCTATTGACTCATATTGGATTCATATTGGTTCAGAAGTAATTTGGCCTTTGGCCCTGAGTCAGGAGTATTCAAAAATACCCAAAAAGAAAAAAATATATAAACAAATAAAAATTATAGCAAATGTTTGTGATCCCATTTTAGCCCAATTTCCCTCAATCGAAAATAAACAGTTTGACATAACCTCAAAATGTTTTGTTTACAAACAAAAAGCAAGGTGGTTGTGCTTTAGATTGATTTTTCTTCCGATGTAAAGACTTAGTTTTGTGTTCCGAACTGCGATTTTAAGTGTAAAATTTCTGAAAATGGTATTTTTATAAACCTTAACAAAAAAGTCTGCAAACTAATCTTTTTCCAACCTCAGGAATCCAAATCGCCCTACTTTTCTCCCAAGAAAACGCGCAACTACGTCAAGCAGTCCGGTTTGAAGGCCACTTTGCTGCAAAAAGCGATCCAAGCACGGGAGGTCACTCCGGAACCGGTGGCCAGCACGTCCGTAAACGAAAAAGCATCGTTTCCATCGGTCCCCCAGATCAAAATCGAACCGCTGGACGATCCACCGGAGAAGAAACCTCGCGCTCCGCGGCGCAAACCAATCAAGGTCGAATCGAGTCCGGATCGACGGCAGGGGGATGGCCCGCAAGTGGAAGTGGTCGTCCACAAGTCGCCCCGGAAGCGCACTCCCATCAAGGAGGAATGGATCGAGGGCTGGGAGCCGGTCAATTGGCGCCCAATGCTGGAAAACATTCGCCGGATGAGGCTGGAACGGCCGGCACCGGTCGATTCCATGGGCTGTGACCAGTTTCGGGACGATGTAACGGTTCCGCCCAAAACGCGGCGCTTTCACACGCTGGTTTCGCTGATGCTTTCGAGCCAAACCAAGGATCAGGCCAACTTTGAGTGCATGCAACGGCTGCGCAAGCATGGCCTAACGCCGGAACAGATGGTGGCCACCGACGTCGAGACGCTGGAGAAGCTCATTCATCCCGTTAGCTTCTACAAGGTAGGTGAAGGAAAGCCATTTTTTTGTGGTCACACTCAATTTATTTGATTTTTAAAAACAACTCAACATCATCTCCCAATTTCATCACACGTTCTGGCCCTTTTTGGCCAAAATATCGCTCGCCAGTCGCTCCAGGTCGTCCAAACTGAGCTGCTGGATTTTCCGATCAAAGTCCTCCATAAAAACGTTGGTTAACCGCTGCGACTGCTCCTCCGGGATCAGGTACTTGCGGAACTGTCTGAAGATGACTTCCCGCAGCGGGTCGGGCTTTTTGACGACCAACGTGAGCTTCGTTCCGTCACGTATGTTTCCGTAAGAGGCCAGCGTCTTCTCGTCGGACAGGGTCTTTCCCACCAGCAGCAGCTTCTGGTGCTCGGCGGGAATCGCAGATTTGCGCTCCAGGTCTTGCTTGATGTCCTGGATGGTGGACTCTTCAGTGGCCTGCGGGTTAATTTTTCGTTAGATATTATTAGAAACTTTACGAAATAATTCAGCAGAGTTGCTTCTCACTAACCTCAACAACATACTCGTCACCTTTGAGAATTTTGATCGTGAGCTTCATTTTTGTAATATTCAAGCTTAATTCGCTCAACCCCGCGAAAAGCTATTGAAAGAAATTAAAAATTGTGTTCAGAAATCTAAAGAATTTCGCAGCAATTCCAACTTTTTGCGTGAGAAATGTGTCAAAACAAGTCTGTTTTGAAGTTGAAGGCATCAGGAGAAATCTCAATTTTGACGTTTGTCGTGCACGTTTCATGAAAATTAAACAAATTCCGGTTTTTTCTGTTTTGCGTATCTTTACTCATTTTATGAGTAACTGCAGCTATGGTTCTTTTGCGTAGACTAATAAAAATCAAATAGGTACTCGAAATGACTCACATTGTGGTCACCTTCTCCCCCATTGCTTCCCAGAACAAAGCCAAATTCATCCGCCAAACGTCCGCGTTGCTACTGTCCACGTACGACGGGGACATCCCGGACACCATCGAAGGTCTCATGAAGCTGCCCGGGGTGGGCGCAAAGATGGCGCACCTGTGCATGGGCGCCGCCTGGAACATCGTGACCGGCATCGGCGTCGACACCCACGTCCACCGCATCTCCAACTGGCTCGGCTGGGTGCCGCGGGAGACGCGCACCCCGGAGGAAACCCGCCTTCTGCTCGAGCGCTGGCTTCCGTTCGAACTGTGGGAAGAGGTGAACCATCTGCTGGTGGGATTCGGCCAGACCATTTGTACCTCGACGTACCCACGGTGCAACGAGTGCGGCAACGCGGAAATATGCCCGGCCCGCGGCAAGCACGGTATTCGGCGCACGCCGATTAAGAAGGAGATCAAGCAGGAGGATTTGGAGTTTTGAGCGGGAAATAATTTCATTACGTTTTGCGTCACCTTTGAGTACAACTTTGTTAAGTCAGCGTTAAATATACAAGTCTTCCGTTGTGAACTATCTTTCAATTTTTGTTTTATTAAAGAACTTTAAAGAAATTCTAAACGTTGCCGCATTCCCGTTCCCAATCGTCCGGAAGGATATCCTCGTAAAGTTGAACCATTTTACCAAGGGGGCATCGCGTTCCACAGCCAGGGATGTGCAGTGCTTCCGGTTCTTCTTGGTTGTCTCGATAGATCACTGAAACGTACGGAGTCCCACTGGGAGATGTGCGCAACTCGATCATGATACACGCTCCAAACGGTGGATTGTGCGTTTGAAAGAGTCCTAGTCCATTCAGCAGGCTAACAATCGTTATGTCGTGACCGCTGTAGATCCAAACCGAGCGATCTGGGTCGAGAGTTTGATCGATCTTTTGCTGAAAACGTGACAAAATGTCTTTCAAAAGAGGCCCAACGGTAAATCTAGCCAATGGACGCGTTGCGGTTTTTAGTTTAAAAAGTTCAGCAGAAATCGTTTTAAGCGGTTCCGGGTACACTTGTTTAGTCCAGTTTGGAAGTCGGAATCCATTTTGTTGCTCGACGTCCAAACAGCTGTACAAATAGTAAGCGCTTAGGAAATTACTCATCTCACTTTCACTATGTTCTGCCATGTATCGCAAAGCAGGACCAATCGTACGATTATACCGTTGGAATTCTTCAGACCTTTGATATTCGAGAAACTTTTCCTCAAATGCCGGACACGGTCGAGAAACTGCGAGCAGATTGTCGATCTGTCGGGGCAGCACGTGCACGGGAATGGGTTGCCACGCGATGTTCGGATGCCACACGTCCCGTCCCGTCGGAGGGTAAAGTCCAGCCAGGGTGACCTGCGCACTCGTTATCACCCGATCGGCATCGGTCGACAGGACGTAGATTTCATCCGGTGAGTAGAGATCGCCAAGAAGATGGTGATACCGCTTCCGCAACCATCGGCCCAGGTCGTACTGGGTACGTTTGCCGAGCTGAAATTTAAGTCAGCTTCTTAATTTTTTGTTTTAATGTTGTAAAAAAAAAAGGCTTGAAAAAATTTGTTTTTCAATAAATTAACGTTTAATTCAGGGTTTAATTCACTCAAATCTTACAGATGCCATGTTTACCCTTTTCTGAGCAGATTCGATTCTACTCAGAACTGAGTCCTGAAAGTATTCCCATCATTTGAGTTTTATTGAATTTCAATCGAGTCGATCGAATCCTCTACTGAAATGAGTATTTTAAGATGAGCGTGTGGAGATTTTAGTCAAACCGAAATGTACACGCTCGCAAAATTTTATCTATTTTTTAACAACACGGTCAACTACATTTTGAGTAAATAGCAATCAACTCAGCAATGCGTTAGACTTGAAGTTTTAGCTTTCAAATTTCTACTTACGTGTGTGAGCTGCCCCCATCCGTTCGGCCAATGGCGTCGATCCCGCCAGGGATCAGTCGGGTAGGACACAATCGGCGTTCGATTTCCATGGCGAAAAATCTGGCGACACAATTGTTTTACTGAACATACTCTAAAAAAATAAATGTTTATTAACTTACAACGTGCGCAAATATCAGCTTCCCCTCGACGACGCCTGGTTCGTCTGTTGTAACGGCTTCAGCGGTGAACGCTGCCAAGCAGAAGCAGAAAACCGCCGTCGTCGTGAGCAGCATCATGCTGGTTGGCAAATGAAGTGTATTTGGCGTGCACACACGTGTTTGCTTCGTCTTGCGGAAGCACCTTCGAGGTGCGTGTTGCTTGCGGTGTTCGATCTTAATCGGATTAAATGGTTGATTCTTGGGCTTTTTGTGATGATCTCACCAGTTTGGTCAAACAAGCGTGCGTTATTTTTATCAATTTATTTCGAACCTTAGCAGTTGTAGTCTCACAGCAAGCAACAATCCTCTCCCACGGAATTTCACTATCAATAGAACATTTTCTGATTTTTTTTTTATGTATTCTCTAACAGGTCCAATAAAACATTTTCAATAATTTTGTTCAATATAATATGAATATATACCGTCAATTCGTTCTCTCTCTCGCACACATTCTCTCACTAACACGATGATATTTAATTAGGATTGTTTCTAGAGTTCTCTATCGCCAGAGTTAAATGCGCCTTCTCAAACGTCCACCTCCTCCAGATCTTCGGTTGTGACCTCGTGCGGGCCCCTCTCCTGCCATTATCCGTCGATGCGAAGGTACCACTTGTCGTTGTGATAGCCACCGCGGCGCCTCCGGTACAGGGTCAGCAGCGCGATCACCAGTCCCAGGACGGCCACGGACGCCACCAGCACCAGTCCGATCATTCCGCCGGAAGTGCCCACGTCCGCCTCGACGTAGGTCAGCGATAGGAACGAAACCTGGCACTCGCGCTTCCAGCTTTCCGGCAGAATGTCCTGGTAGACTTTGAAGGTTTGACTTAGTGGGCACCGTTGGCCACAGTTGAGCACGGTCAGCAGCGTCGGTTCGGCCGAGCTGTTCTTGTAGTAAACGGAAACGTACGGCTCGGCACCGCCGGAAGGTTGGCGCAACTCCAACAGAACGCACGCCGCAAACGGCGGGTTGTGAAGATCGAACACGCGGAGCGCGTTCAACAGATTGGCCACGGTCGTGTCGTGTGCGCTGTAAACCCAAACCGACCGGTCCGGCTTGAGCTTTCGGTGGAGCTTGGTCCGGAAGCGCTCGAGAATCTCCTTGACGAGCGGACCGGCCTTGAGGCGTGCCATCAGCGGGGTGTTGGTTTTGGTGGCGAACGATTTCGCCGAAATGGAACGAAGCGGTTCCGGGTAGACCTTGGCGGTCCACGCTGGCAGTGTAAAGTTGTTCAGTTCTTCGATGTGCAGGCAGGAATAAATGTTTTGGGCGCTGGTCAGCGAGTCAACCGTTCGTCCAGAGTGAGCCGTCACGTACTCGTACAGCGGTTCCAGGGACTTGTTGTACGCTTGGAATTCGTCCGTGTGCTTGTACTTCTTCAGCTCTAAATCAAACGCCGAGCAGGGCTTTTTCGCGGCCAGCACCTCGTCCAGCTCCTCCGGGACGGTGTGCACCGGAATCGGTTGCCACTGGATGGCCGCATCCCACTGGTCTGGGCCGACCGGTGGATAGAGACCGGCGAGGTTGGATTCGGCACTCATCAGCGTTCGATCGACGTCGGTGGAGCGGACGTAGATTTCGTTGTTGGTGTAGGTGGCCCCCAGCAGGGAGCCGTAGCGCTTCCGAAGCCAGCGGCCCAGCTCCAGGTGGCGGTGCTTTCCGTCCTGGCGGGAGAAACAAACAGAACATTTTGAATCTGTTACCATCCGACGGTTAAATTAATTCAACTATAGATGTATTTTAGCTTGAGCTTTTTTAATTATGTTCTTTTAGGTGACCAGATAAAGTAGGGGAATCTTCGTTCCCTAGATGCAGACAATTTTTACGCTGGGTTATGTGAGTTGTTTGTTCCGGTAGTCCTCCCAAACCGAATGATAGTGCATGCTACAACTTGCACTGTAGAAAGCTTTTAAAGATTGGTGTATCTCTGGGTTTTTTCGTCGTATCTCTGGGGGATGACAACAATGTACGGATAGCTCAGGCAAACCGCGAACAACGACCCGGTGAGACTGTTCGCTTCGTTGTTCGTGGGTGTCGCATAAGGGCGAGTCTTATTGCGTAGGCCTAGAAAATAAGTCCGTTTTCTGTAAATGTGAGCTACCGTGTAAATATGTAAACAAAAAACCCCCCGTTCGCTCGCAAACGCTGCTAACGCTCGCTTGAAAACAATAATTTGCTTGAACTGCGCACCAACACCATCATGCGCAATCACTTCCGCTTGCTGCGAAAAAATAGTCTGTGGCTGCCAGTGAACGAACAAGACGTGTGGTGGAGAAGCTCCTCGCTGTGTCTCGATCGGTTTACCGCGTGGACGGCGAATCTGTCCGGTCGTCGAAACCGCGTGAGCGGAGAGAAACCCGCCGCCGGGGATAATATCCGTTCCCGCACCCCCGGACATCGCGACTTCACGACGTCGGCTTCGTTGAGCCGCAGATTGGGCCGACCAAATAGGATTCGCTTCCAGAAAAACTCCACACGAAAAGCCACAACATCCTGCTGCCGCGGTAACTCCGGCGTGTTGGCCAACCAGCAAGGTCACGGCAAACGGATCCCGCATCGAAGAACAAGCCTGACAAGTAAGTGCGGAAGAAGCCATATCGCCACGGTTCTAACTTAAGAAACTCCCCAGATTTGGCCACGGACGGAACAAAGACCGGCGGGAAGGAAAGACGCTCGACGGAGCGAAACACCAGTAGCACGACGAGCACGCGCGCAGGAAGACCCGAATCGCAACGAAGAACCACAGGTAACCAAGCGGCTGCTTGTTTCCGGCCAAAACTCACGCCACATCTCCTCCCCCAGATCAGCTCGATTCCGGCAGCAGACACGGAACGCAAGCCCAGAGGTGCGATTAAAAGCAGGCGCAGCCGCCAGAAGGTAAAAGCACTCATGTTTGCCCGAAAGAGGCGATTGCTGATGTTTCGCTTTCCCATCCAGATACACCGGCATCGGCAGCTCACGACTCCCACATCATCGGGCTCGGCCCGAACGGAATCCGCGCGGAAGAAGACGCAAAAAAGGCCCCAAAAAGGGTGAGTGCCACGCCAAAGACGCCATCTTGAACGGGATACTAATTTTGGTTTCTGCAGGGCCTTTTGTGTGGAGTTTTCGCTCGACGGGGGCAGCATCACACGGAGCAAGTGGCAATCGGCCAGCATCGCCGTCGGACACTGTGACCAGCGGCGGATCGGCGGGGCGAGCGGACATCGGCCGAAATCGCTGTCGAACGTTGTGCCTACGGCGTTTCGGCGGAGCGGCGAGTGGAAGACATCCATCACATCGGCTCGGAGAAGTCGTGTGCCAGCGAGCCGGATTTGAAGAACGGCGACGTGCGCCGAGGAGCAGCATCGCCAAGGGCAGTGGCGGAAGAACACAGCTGGGTGAGCGGGCTGAGCAGCACGCGAAGGGGGTAGGAAGAACAGTGGCGCCACTGCACTATGGTACATTGGGTGGCCAAGTTTCAAAAAAGTGACCTTCTCCAAATATTTTTTGGTATTTTTTTCTCGAAAGTAAACGTTCTAACTAAGAAAAATCCAAAGTTTCAAAGCTCTAAGTTTGTTCATTACGGAGATACGCAAGCTGAAAGTCAAAAAATGGAGTAAAAAACTAGCGTTTTTCGTAAAAAAAGGCTGATTGTTTAATTGTAACATAGCTCAGCCATTTTAAATGTTTTATTAGGACAAATATACATCGTTGGAAAGATAATGAGATAAGCTTTAAAAATATTAATAGATAAAATGTTGTTTCCAAACCAAAAACTGAAGTTTTCATCGAATAACTGGAGCATTTTTTTGACAAATCATATTTTTTTGTGTTGGTTAATCGAGTACTTTTTTTGCTAACCGATGCTAAATATGAAACTAATATCACTTGAAAGATTGGATTGTAATCTAACATTGCTGAAATTTCCAGCCTGCGATTTTTTGCGTTTTCGGAGATATGCCATTTTGAACAATTACGTTTTATCAAAATTTGCTGCAATCTACATATGTGCCCGTTTATTTCACTTGCTTTGCTACCTACTTCGTGGGCATCGTCGCTTCAAAAATCAATACCTGGTTTCAAGAAGTTCGAAATGACTTTATTGGAATTTTCTGTTGCCTACATTTAAAATTGAGTACCTTAGTCAAAATAAGGTATTCGTACCGAAGTTTCTCAAGCGAAACTGGAGAATCTCAGTTTGATACCGGAAAGAGTATTCAGCAAAATGTTGACTTAGCATGATGAATTTCTGCGATCAATCCATGAAACTGATCCACATTTAAGTTCTATGTTGGTTAATACAAAACATCATAAAAAAGTACCTTTAACATATCCTGAAGCTGTCACAAACTCTATAATCAAATGAATTTTAAGAATATGGTTTGTATTTTATCGTTTTACTTCATAATTAATATTTTGAATAAAATTAATTTTTCTGTTATTTGATTTAACAATTAAAATTTTCGCAATTTATGCCCGTAAGGGTGGGGGGGGGGGGGGGTGGTCTCAAGTTATATGGCATGGACTCACAAAAAGAAACACACAGCAGTAAATAATAAATATTTGACTTAAAATGAATTTATTACGCTTAACAAAATTTTGTTGGAGGGGAGGAGGAAAGGGGGGGGGGTGAAAGAAAGAGGAGGGAGGGGTAGTGTCCTTAAAGTGGGGATGTATTAGCTTATCCATAATTTAATAATATAAACTTGCAATACAATATATACGCAATTCTGTTGCACTTGCTAATGTATCAAAAGACTATTTATTATAAACAATCAACTATTGAAAAACATGAAAAGTCATAAAAATCGACGTATATCATTTCAATACCATATAATTACCCAAATTTGTATGAAAAAAACATTTAAAAAGCAAAAAAATAATTTGGCCGCCTGTTTGTATGGAGATGGCCCATAGTGCACTGGTAAGAAGAAAACCGCGCATGTCTCGCGCTTAGATATTAAGAGAAAGTCAAGGCTTGCTAGGAAAGTTTAGGCTACGGTAAAGAACATGAAGCCCGAGGGGCAACGTGGGGTTTTGGTACGGTAAATACAAGCATGTGTGCCAAAATGTTTGCTTTGTTGGGTTTTTTATTGAGCTAGCCGGAATGTGCGATTACAGTCTTCCATGCTTTTGTCGTATACAACAAAAAAACTGAATAAAATTCGTAAATATTCGTAATGGTAAACCAAGAATTGTGTCATAAAATTAAACTTCAATTAGGGGAAAGCTCTCGCTCCTAACTCCATCCAATTTAATGATTTTCACTATTTAAACAGCTAATTTTGCAAAACTTTTGATAAAAACTTGCTTGCTCACTTCTTATTGAGCTATTTATCACTCGAATTCAGTTGAAATCGCTTTTAATTAGCTTTAATTGAATGTCAAAGTTCTGACCTGCCAACATTAGAGGCACGCTGGAATTAGATGCTGTTTCCCTACAACGATAAAACTTATTTTTATCAGCACAATGACCCTTTGTATGACCAAAAAGGGTTTAAAAGGGATTTTTAAATCAATTTTCAAAAAAGCAAGTGCGAAAACCTCAGTGATCTGACCTCAAAATTGGTTCCGAGTGAATGAAAAAGATTAACAAAGCTAAAAAAAATGTGCTTAACACTTTTACAGTGTACCAGAAACAAAAACACGCTTGCCTCTGATGGCGAGCACTGGAACTTGACAGCTTTTAGTACAACTACAACTAGCATGCCATAAAAAGCTCGCACGCATCAATGTTTCGCGCCCCCATTGCTACGGCAGAAGTCTCAGCGGCTAGTCGTGTTTTTTCGCGGTGTGTTTGGCGCGTTTTTCACGGCGAAATCGAGGCGTGTGCGAGCGGACAGGCCCGTTCCGGTGGTCAGAGGAGCCACAATCTGGTCGTCGTGGACACGGCGGCGGTGCAGCAGTGGAAGAGGAACGAGTTCCTGCATCCGAGCAGCAGCAGCAGGAGGAGTCAGCAGCAGCGGCCGCGGAGGCAGCTGAGGCGAGAGACGGTCGTTGGTCGGTGGAATCGGCCCCGGAGAGTCGACTGCGGTCGGCGGACCAGTTTTCGGCCAGGCCAGGTCGGAGACAACCCCCGTTGTTTACGTGGCTGGCAGCAGGCAGCACAACAACAACAACAACAAGCGCGCGAAAACGAGCTTCCCGCGCATCCCGCTGCGGGCGGCAGCCAGTGCGGCCAGTTCGGCGGTGAGTGCAAAAGGCGAGTTTTTTGTTAGCGTTTAGTTTTTTTTTTTTTTTTTTTTTTTCTCATAGTTTTTTTTTTTTCGGCTAGTTTTTTTTTTTTTTTTTTTTTTTTTTTTTTTTCTCTCCTTTTTTACTTTTGCGATTAGTTTCATCACTTTTATTTTCGTTTAGTTTATCGCGTTTCTTCGCAAACATGGATCCGACCGAGTCGGACCATGAGGAATGCGACTTCGATTCAACCCTTGAGGGTGACGAGGACGTGGACATGGCGGACTCCGTTTTGGGAGTTCCTTCAAACACCACCAACAGGGACCTCTTCCTGAAGGATAAGGATGCTGGCGGTAAAGGGGGATCCTCGGACGGATCTAAGAGGACGAAGCGAAAGCGTCCTAAATCAGATCCGAATCCGGTTCCCCCTCAACCACCGATTCCTCCCTTGACTCCAGACCCGATTCCTCCCAATCCAGATCCAATTCCTCCCAATCCAGACCCAATTCCTCCTAAAACACCGGAGCCGAATCCGGATCCTAATCCCCCTCCGCCCCTGAATCCTCATTCTCAAAAACCGATTCCACGTCCTCGTCAGTATCAAGAAGGATCGCAAACGGAATGGGTGGTCTTCTTCCGGCCCAAACAGAAGCCGTTAAACTTTGTACAGATTACCAAGGATTTGCAGAAGCACTATCCTGGGGTGGTCGAATGTACCAAGCTGAACAAGAGCAAGCTCCGCGTGATCGTGAACTCCGCGGTGCAAGCTAATCAGATCGTAACTGATCTGCGGTTCAGCATTGAGTACCGTGTTTGGATTCCGGCCCACAAAGTCGAAATCGATGGCGTGGTGACCGATGACAGTCTTTCGCTTGTCGACCTCTCAAGGGCGGTGGGACGCTTCAAGAACCCTAAACTTCCAGCTGTGGAGGTACTCGAGTGCCGGCAACTGGGCAACGTCACCACCGAGGGTGGCCAGAAGAAGTTCATTCCTTCTGCCTCGTTCCGGGTGACTTTTGCAGGGTCAGCTCTGCCGGACTACATTGAGCTGTACAAGCTTCGGCTTCCAGTTCGATTGTACGTTCCGCGTGTGATGAGCTGCGAAAACTGCCAGCAGTTGGGACACACCAAGACCTACTGCAGCAACAAGAGCAAGAGCTCAAAGTGCGCCGGCCCCCACAAGGACGTGGATTGCCAAAAGCAGGCTGAAAAATGCCTGCTTTGTGGCGGGGAACCGCACAAAACTCGGCAGTGCCCAAAGTACAAGGAGCGCGAGGACAAGATGAAGCGATCCTTGAGGGAACGCTCCAAGAAGTCCTTCGCGGAAATCCTTAGTCAGGTGACCCACCCCAATCGCTTCGCTCCTTTGGCGGACGAAGACTCGGGGGACGAAGATTCCGATGTGGAGGTCCTCTTCCAGAGAGACGAGGAAAGTGACTCTTCCGGGCCAAACCCGAAGCGCAACAAGGCTTCCAAGTCCAGAAAAGCCGCTGGCGGCAAGGGTAAGGAAAGTGACTCGTTGAACTTCGAGGAGGATTTTCCTTTCGGTCCGTCGGGTAAGCCCGCTCCGAAGCCGGCACCGAAGCCCGTTCCCAAGCTGCTGAAGCCCGTTCCCAAGCTGCCAAAGATCCCCCCGAAACCGGTTCCTCAACCGAACCCGATCACCGATGCCTTCAAAGGAGTCCTTACCTTTTCCACAATCGTGGAATGGCTGTGCTCTTTTGTGAGTGAACCGACGCGTTTAATCATAAAGCGGTTTGAGCCTCTCGCTAGACACATCGGGAAACAGCTTGCTAGCACGATGCCCCTCTTGTCGTTCATTTCCTTTGATGGGTAATACACCAAAAACGAAAAACGGCATCTCCTTTCTACAATGGAATTGTAGAAGTTTAACCCCCAAGTTAAACGATTTTCAACAATTCGCATTCGAACGGGACTGTGATGTGTTTGCGCTGAGCGAAACGTTTCTTATCGGAGATGAGACGCCAGCTTTCCGGGGGTACAACATCATCACAGAGAGCAGGGCAGGACCAAATAGAGGTGGAGGCGTACTGATTGGGGTCAGGAAATGCCACACTTTTAGAAAGGTCACGCTCCCGAATCTAGGAGGAATCGAAGCAGTCGCAGTACAGGCCAGGATCAGAGGACTGGACATTTGCATTGTGTCCGTCTACGTTCCCCCACAGGTGTCGTTAACTCGACAAAAGTTGTGGGGTATGCTTGAGTTGTTGCAGGCACCGAGACTGGTTCTGGGTGACTTTAATCTTCACAGCACCGAGTGGGGAAGTCACAAGACAGACCCTCAAGCATATCTGATTCATGAACTGTGCGACGACTTCCAGATGACCCTCCTAAACAGGGACAAGCAAGTTACGCGGATTGCAACACCACCAACGCCAACTTCGTCCGGTACGAAGGCGAGTGCCATCGACTTGTCGCTCTGTTCCAACAGTCTGGCAGTTCTCTGTGACTGGAACGTGCTTCAAGATCCTCGTGGCAGCGATCATTTGCCGATCGCTATTCTGGTTAGCCATGGCCCACAGCAATCGACAACGGTGGAGATGCCTTACGATCTGACGCGAAATATCGACTGGAAACAGTACGCGGAGGCAGTCTCCATTGGAGTTGAGTTGCGAGCAGGGTTGGCACCGCTTGAAGAATATGCGTTTCTGGCTAATTTGATCTATGACAGTGTGATACAAGCTCAGACGAAACCCGTCCCGGGACCGTACATCCGAACGCGCCCTCCACTTCCCTGGTGGGACAAGGAGTGTACGGATCTCTCGGCGGCCAGGTCTGAAGCTTATGTGGACTTCTGCAAGTGTGGAATCCGAGCGAACTTCCAAAAGTACAGAGCTCTTGATCGCAGGTACAGTAATACTCTGAAGCGGAAGAAGCGAATGTACTGGCGGGAGTTCGTTGAAGGACTACCAGCAGATACGTCCATGAGCACTCTGTGGCGCGTTGCGAGGGCCATGCGTAGAGGTTCCGTTCCGAACGAGAGTGTGGAAAAATCGGACAAGTGGATATTGGATTTCGCCAAGAAGGTGTGCCCGGACTCGGTGCCGACACAACCATCATTCGACGTTGTTGATGGGAGCGATGCTAATCCTCCCTTCTCGATGGTAGAGCTCTCCATAGCACTATTGACGGGCAATAACACTGCTCCTGGTCCGGACAAGATCAAGTTCAGCTTGCTGAAAAATCTTCCGGACGTCGCCAAGCAGCGTCTGTTGAAACTGTTCAACACGTTGGTGGAGCAGAACGTAATTCCACACGAATGGCGACAGGTCCGGGTGGTTGCCATTCAAAAGCCCGGTAAGCCGGCATCCGACCACAACTCGTATCGTCCAATCAGCTTGCTGTCGTGTCTACGCAAGTTGCTGGAGAAGATGATCCTCGACCGCCTCGAACCATGGATGGAACGAGAGCACTTGCTGTCTGACACGCAGTATGGCTTCCGGAGAGGCAAGGGAACAAGCGACTGTCTAGCTTTGCTGGCCACAGGAATCGACATAGCCCGTGGTAAAAAACAGCAAATGGCTTCTGTCTTCCTAGACATCAAGGGTGCATTCGATTCAGTCTCCATCGATGTGTTGGGAGTAAAGCTGCGGCGGAGCGGTCTCAATCCGACGATGTGCAACTTCCTCATCAACCTGTTGTCAGAAAAACACATGCACTTTGTGCAAGGTGATCTGGCAATCACCCGGATAAGTTACATGGGTTTGGCACAAGGCTCACGCCTTAGTCCATCCATGTATAACTTCTACGTCAGCGACATCGATGATTGCTTGACCGGAGACTGCACCCTTATACAGTACGCAGATGACGCAGTGGTTTCAATCGCTGCCAAGAAAGAAGTCGATCTGCTAGAACCCTTGCAAGATACTCTGAACAACTTGGCCCATTGGGCAGTTGGAAAGGGTATTGAATTCTCTCCGGAGAAGACGGAACTGGTCGTTTTTACGGGGAAGCATGAACCGCCGCAGCTCAATCTTTCTCTCTCGGGAAAGACTATCGAGCAGTCGGACCACTTCATGTACATGGGTACCATCTTTGATCAGAAGGGAACATGGGGGAAGCACATTAACTACCTGAAACAAAAGTGCCTGCAAAGAACTAATTTTCTGCGCAGTGTCTCTGGCAACCGGTGGGGTGCTCATCCTTCTGACATGCTTCGACTGTACAAGACAACGATACTCTCGGTGCTGGAATATGGCAGTTTCTGCTTCCAAACAGCTGCAAAATCACGCTTGTTGGTTCTCCAGCGGATACAGTACCGAAGTCTTCGCATTGTCTTGGGATGCATGCACTCAACTCACAACATGACCCTCGAGGTCTTGGCGGGAGTGTTGCCTCTGCGAACTCGTTACTACGAACTGTCTTACCGGTTCCTGATCCGGTGTGATTACAGGAATAAACTGGTAATTGACAATTTTGAAACGTTGCTGAACCTTCACGTTGAGTCTCGGCGCATGCTTCTATATTATGACTTTATGTCATCGTGGGAGTGGAGCCCGAGCACAACGGTACAGCGCACGCCTCCGTTAACCAGCAGCACCCGGATTGGCTTCGACACGTCCATGAAAGCCGATACTCGCGGTATCCCAAACCATCTTCTGCGGGGAGTTGTACCGTCGATCTTCGCATCAAAGTACAGCCATGTTCCTCCAAACAACAGATTCTTCACCGATGGCTCCAAGCTCGACGGCTGTACGGGCTTCGGTGTTCATCATGAATCTTATCAGCTGTTCTTTAAGCTGAAGGACCCGAGTTCGGTTTACGTCGCAGAGTTAGCCGCGGTTTACTGCGCACTGCGAATCATCGAGACCATGCCACCTGACCACTACTTCATCTTCACCGATAGCTTTAGCTCTGTTGAGGCTATCCGGTCTCTGAAGCCGACCAGGGAGTCTGCGTTTTTCCTCACGGAAATACGCAAGACTTTAAACAACCTGGCGGCTCAGTCCTTCAGCATCACGGTGGTATGGGTCCGCGCTCATTGCTCGATTCCGGGTAATGAGAAAGCGGACTTGCTCGCCAAGAAGGGTGCTGAGAGTGGAGACATTTTTGAAAGGCCAATTAGCCTACAAGAATGCTACGGTTTTCCGAGGCAGCGTGCGCTTCTGGATTGGCAAACACAATGGGACGGAGACACCAAGGGACGTTGGATGTATTCCATACGACCTAAGGTGCAAAGAAAAGCCTGGTTCAAGGGAATGGACTTGACGCGTGGATTCATCAGAACGATGTCCCGCCTTATGTCGAACCATTACTCGTCCAAGGCTCATCTGTACCGTATCAACATGAGTGATACGAACTTATGCGACTGTGGGCAGGGTTATCAGGACATCGACCATCTCGTATGGGCGTGTCCAGATCACCAGGCTCACAGAATTAAGTTGAAAGTTACCCTCAGGGCCCGAGGAAGACCACCAGAAATTCCGATGCGAGACGCGTTATCTCAACTAGACCTTGATGTTCTCTATCCGATCTATCAGTTCCTCTTAGATTCCAATATATCTATTTAGTTTTTCTTTCAGTTAGTTTTCCTTCAGTTAGTTTTCCTTCAGTTAGTATAACTCGCCTTCACACAAAGCCGTCGTTTCTGGTTGCACCGGAAGCAAAGCAAGAACGCCCCAGCAGCTGGACACCGAGTTGCGGCTGAGGACAAAACGCAAAGGCCAGCAGAGCCAACCAAGACCCCTACACAATCCCCCTTCCCTTCCCACGCCTTGTCTTTAACATCAATCCCTTCCCTACTAACCCCGAGTAGGCCGCGGGTAATCGGCTCCCCTCCCACTAACATTTACACACAAGATCCTCTGTAATTATTAAGTCAAATGTAATTACAAAAGCCGACTCGGTCCTAACCAGGTCCCAGTACCGAAAAGGACCTAATAAAAATAATTTTATGAGGAAAAAAAAAAAAAAAATCAATGTTTCGCGCAAATCAAATGTTATGAGTTTTGCCTACATATCGGGCGAAATCACTATCGGCGGTTGTACAGCTAAAAGTTAAGCTTGCTGCATGTTACTCGGGCGTAATCACAGAGAATTGTTTCCAGATTTAATTAAATTGTCAAGCCAAACTTTTGTCACGGGTTTCACGATATCACGGAGGTTGAACTGACTGAAATGTAGATTGAATCGCGAACAATATAAGCCGCGCTTTCGTGAAAATATGATCCTGGAAATGGAACTAAACGTTTCCATCTAAAATTCTAATTCAGCAATTCTCAATAATAAATTCGCAAACTAAAAACATTACAAATCTGAAATAAAAACGGAACGCAATGCACAGTGGTCCAGATCGCCAAATTATGTGGAAAATGGATTTACCGTAAAATGATGAAGTTTTGGAGCTTTGGTGTCTTCAGAAGAGTTGTTGCATACGGAAAGGGGCAACTTTTGGTTTGGTTGAAAATTAGGGTGGTTCACTATTAGCGTGATTTTGAAAATCTGACTTTTCAAGAATATATTTGGGAATTTTTTTGTCTTCTAGAAAGTTGTTGGGCTTGCCAATTCAAGCAACTTTGTCGAAGACACCAAAATTTTATATCGTAATCTACGCCTTCTACGACCATATATCGTAATCTACGCCTTCTACGACCAAATTTATAGAAATCATCTGAGCAAACCTTAAAAATCAGTTTTTTGATCGTGGCAATTCAGGGTTGAGTTTTAGAGAAAAGTTGTATTCGGGGCACTTTTAGAGCTTTAAAAAACAAACATTTTTATTTTTTGACAGGTCAATTTGGACTTAAGGGTCAAAAGTTACAGCGATTTTAAGGTATTTTTTTTTTTTTTCATAAAATTATTTTTATTAGGTCCTTTTCGGTACTGGGACCTGGTTAGGACCGAGTCGGCTTTTGTAATTACATTTGGCTTAATAATTACAGAGGATCTTGTGTGTAAATGTTAGTGGGAGGGGAGCCGATTACCCGCGGCCTACTCGGGGTTAGTAGGGAAGGGATTGATGTTAAAGACAAGGCGTGGGAAGGGAAGGGGGATTGTGTAGGGGTCTTGGTTGGCTCTGCTGGCCTTTGCGTTTTGTCCTCAGCCGCAACTCGGTGTCCAGCTGCTGGGGCGTTCTTGCTTTGCTTCCGGTGCAACCAGAAACGACGGCTTTGTGTGAAGGCGAGTTATACTAACTGAAGGAAAACTAACTGAAGGAAAACTAACTGAAGGAAAACTAACTGAAAGAAAAACTAAATAGATATATTGGAATCTAAGAGGAACTGATAGATCGGATAGAGAACATCAAGGTCTAGTTGAGATAACGCGTCTCGCATCGGAATTTCTGGTGGTCTTCCTCGGGCCCTGAGGGTATTTTTCAACTTAATTCTGTGAGCCTGGTGATCTGGACACGCCCATACGAGATGGTCGATGTCCTGATAACCCTGCCCACAGTCGCATAAGTTCGTATCACTCATGTTGATACGGTACAGATGAGCCTTGGACGAGTAATGGTTCGACATAAGGCGGGACATCGTTCTGATGAATCCACGCGTCAAGTCCATTCCCTTGAACCAGGCTTTTCTTTGCACCTTAGGTCGTATGGAATACATCCAACGTCCCTTGGTGTCTCCGTCCCATTGTGTTTGCCAATCCAGAAGCGCACGCTGCCTCGGAAAACCGTAGCATTCTTGTAGGCTAATTGGCCTTTCAAAAATGTCACCACTCTCAGCACCCTTCTTGGCGAGCAAGTCCGCTTTCTCATTACCCGGAATCGAGCAATGAGCGCGGACCCATACCACCGTGATGCTGAAGGACTGAGCCGCCAGGTTGTTTAAAGTCTTGCGTATTTCCGTGAGGAAAAACGCAGACTCCCTGGTCGGCTTCAGAGACCGGATAGCCTCAACAGAGCTAAAGCTATCGGTGAAGATGAAGTAGTGGTCAGGTGGCATGGTCTCGATGATTCGCAGTGCGCAGTAAACCGCGGCTAACTCTGCGACGTAAACCGAACTCGGGTCCTTCAGCTTAAAGAACAGCTGATAAGATTCATGATGAACACCGAAGCCCGTACAGCCGTCGAGCTTGGAGCCATCGGTGAAGAATCTGTTGTTTGGAGGAACATGGCTGTACTTTGATGCGAAGATCGACGGTACAACTCCCCGCAGAAGATGGTTTGGGATACCGCGAGTATCGGCTTTCATGGACGTGTCGAAGCCAATCCGGGTGCTGCTGGTTAACGGAGGCGTGCGCTGTACCGTTGTGCTCGGGCTCCACTCCCACGATGACATAAAGTCATAATATAGAAGCATGCGCCGAGACTCAACGTGAAGGTTCAGCAACGTTTCAAAATTGTCAATTACCAGTTTATTCCTGTAATCACACCGGATCAGGAACCGGTAAGACAGTTCGTAGTAACGAGTTCGCAGAGGCAACACTCCCGCCAAGACCTCGAGGGTCATGTTGTGAGTTGAGTGCATGCATCCCAAGACAATGCGAAGACTTCGGTACTGTATCCGCTGGAGAACCAACAAGCGTGATTTTGCAGCTGTTTGGAAGCAGAAACTGCCATATTCCAGCACCGAGAGTATCGTTGTCTTGTACAGTCGAAGCATGTCAGAAGGATGAGCACCCCACCGGTTGCCAGAGACACTGCGCAGAAAATTAGTTCTTTGCAGGCACTTTTGTTTCAGGTAGTTAATGTGCTTCCCCCATGTTCCCTTCTGATCAAAGATGGTACCCATGTACATGAAGTGGTCCGACTGCTCGATAGTCTTTCCCGAGAGAGAAAGATTGAGCTGCGGCGGTTCATGCTTCCCCGTAAAAACGACCAGTTCCGTCTTCTCCGGAGAGAATTCAATACCCTTTCCAACTGCCCAATGGGCCAAGTTGTTCAGAGTATCTTGCAAGGGTTCTAGCAGATCGACTTCTTTCTTGGCAGCGATTGAAACCACTGCGTCATCTGCGTACTGTATAAGGGTGCAGTCTCCGGTCAAGCAATCATCGATGTCGCTGACGTAGAAGTTATACATGGATGGACTAAGGCGTGAGCCTTGTGCCAAACCCATGTAACTTATCCGGGTGATTGCCAGATCACCTTGCACAAAGTGCATGTGTTTTTCTGACAACAGGTTGATGAGGAAGTTGCACATCGTCGGATTGAGACCGCTCCGCCGCAGCTTTACTCCCAACACATCGATGGAGACTGAATCGAATGCACCCTTGATGTCTAGGAAGACAGAAGCCATTTGCTGTTTTTTACCACGGGCTATGTCGATTCCTGTGGCCAGCAAAGCTAGACAGTCGCTTGTTCCCTTGCCTCTCCGGAAGCCATACTGCGTGTCTGACAGCAAGTGCTCTCGTTCCATCCATGGTTCGAGGCGGTCGAGGATCATCTTCTCCAGCAACTTGCGTAGACACGACAGCAAGCTGATTGGACGATACGAGTTGTGGTCGGATGCCGGCTTACCGGGCTTTTGAATGGCAACCACCCGGACCTGTCGCCATTCGTGTGGAATTACGTTCTGCTCCACCAACGTGTTGAACAGATTCAACAGACGCTGCTTGGCGACGTCCGGAAGATTTTTCAGCAAGCTGAACTTGATCTTGTCCGGACCAGGAGCAGTGTTGTTGCCCGTCAATAGTGCTATGGAGAGCTCTACCATCGAGAAGGGAGGATTAGAATCGCTCCCATCAACAACGTCGAATGATGGTTGTGTCGGCACCGAGTCCGGGCACACCTTCTTGGCGAAATCCAATATCCACTTGTCCGATTTTTCCACACTCTCGTTCGGAACGGAACCTCTACGCATGGCCCTCGCAACGCGCCACAGAGTGCTGATTTTAAGGTAAAAAAGATGCAAATTTAAAACTTAAATATCTCGAAAAGGCGCAAGCCAAATTTTCAGCACCAAGTTGGTGTTTTTCTTTAAACTCGAGATATCTTCATTTGAAAAAGTCTAATTTTCAAGGCAAAACCTTATGGGACCACCCTAACGAATTTCGAAATTTGTCCAAATATATGTTTTTCCATGTAATTTTGCCCGCTGAATCTGAATCTGCCCTCAGAATTGACCCAAATTGTCGAAAAATCGATTTTTGGTCATATTTTGGATTTCCATGTAAAATTATCATTTAAACCCAAAATATGACCAAAAACCAATACCACTTTTCTCTAAAACTTAACCCTGAATTTCCACTTTCAAAAAACTGATTTTTGAAGGTTTGGTTCCCAACAACTTTCTAGAAGACAAAAAAAATTCCAAAAATATTTCTGAAAAGTTAGATTATCAAAATCACCTTAATAGTAAACCACCCTTATTTCCAACCAAACCAAAAGTTGCCCCTTTCCGTATGCAACAACTCTGCTCAAGACACCAAAGCTCCAAAACTTCATCATTTTACGGAAAATCCATTTTCCACCTAATTTTGGGATCTGAACCACTGTGCAATGGAGAAAAACTAAACCCAGAAAATTGAAAGAACCTCAATCACGCATCGCAACTTCTAAGCTAAGGAATCAAGTTTCGCGCCTCAGTCATTGCCGAGGTCAGTTCGCCGGTTCTGGTTTTGCTTCCTCGTAAATATAATATGCACACTTCATCACAACTCGGCGCTCATCGAACCATGAAGGCACAGATTTACTTACATTGGTTAGTTGGCCCCAGCCGGCTGTCCAGTGGGCCGGATCCTTCCACGGATCGTTGGGATACGGGTCAATCGGCGTCCGGTCCCCGTGACGGTACAGCTGTTGAAGTGGTGGAAAAAAACAGTGGCATTGGGGTGCTTAATTTTGAATTAGGTCAGAGTTACTTACCACATGGGCGAAGATGAGTCTGTCCTCGGACTGCACTTGCTGGGAGTTGGCCACGTGAAGCCACAACAGCGTGGCCACTAGCAGCGACAGGAGCCGTGCCATTTCGACACTGCGACACGAACCGGAATGAACTGATTTGTTTGGTGGAGCTGCTTTTAGGTAGACAACACCATTGAGATCACAACAATCTGCGTGGAGAGAACAAGCAGTTAATTTCGTGGTAAAAGAAAGTCGCAGGTAGGAGAGCAGCTCAAAGTGACCTTTATCTCTTATTTTGAAGAAGTTTTCCGCCTGCTTTTCAACTTGAAA
Organism: Culex pipiens pallens; assembly: GCF_016801865.2. Lineage (NCBI taxonomy): Eukaryota > Metazoa > Arthropoda > Insecta > Diptera > Culicidae > Culex > Culex pipiens. The sequence goes on from NC_068937.1 coordinate 120,373,044, forward strand.
TTCTAAATTAAGCACAAGCAGTCAATATTGAAATTCGTTGTCCAAATTATTCAAACTCAACCAAACCCCAGCTGACGCATTTACGAGCGATTATTCAAGCTTGTGTACAAACAAAACCCACGAAGCTAATCACTGCAACTAAATTCAGGCCGTGTTTGGTCTTTATGTAATCTTCGAAGGCCGAATTGGGAAACACGCACCAAACGCAGCAAGAAAGAAGAAAGCAAACAAAATGGCCCGAATGACCAACTTTTACGGCGCATCCGTCGCAAACAATGAACCAGCGATAATTCGATAAAGAATATTCTACACTCGCTATCAGTGAAAAAGTGCCCCCACGACAACGGCCACCTTTTACTTTTTGCAAGCAAGTGATAAGAAAGCCAACACTTACCTACCTCCAAGCACAAGCACACGAACAACACACAACAAAAAAGGCAGTTTTCAGCAGAGTGGAATTCTTTGCTTTCACAGCGCAAGCTGTTTGCCTGTCGATGGTCGACGACGGTGTGGCAAAGGATGAACCTTTTGCATGTGAAAACATATTCGAGAGGACCCGTTTTGCCCTCGCTGGCCCGCGTGTTTGGCAAAACAAAAACAAACCCGTGCGAGTCGCGTGTTTGGAAATGCATCGAACCAGACATGTCACTCTCTCGTCAGCGTTCGCAGTGAGCGGTCGTGATTTTTAGCGCGTTTTCTGGCGGTGTTTTGTTTACCTTCGCCTACGGCCATGGCGGCGGCCGCGGAGGCGGGAAGTGATTGGACGGTCCAAAAGACCAAGGAAGGGAGGCTGTTCTATTGGAACAAAGCTACGAACAAAAGTGTGTGGGAGAAACCGGACGGGTTCGAACCAGAGAAGCAACCGGCGACGGAAAAGAAGGATGACTGGGATGACGATCCGGATGTCACACCCCGCGTTCGCAAGTACCTGGCCGGCCAAGGGGATGAATGGATTGTTTACTTCCGGCCGAAGTGTAAACCGCTGAATGCGATGCGGATCTCAGCCGACCTGTGGAAGCATTATCCCGGAGTGACCAACGTGACCAAGCTGAATCAAAACAAACTCCGTGTTGTGGTCAACAATCCGAAGGAAGCCAACGACATCGTTTGTGATCCGCGATTCTGCGTCGAGTACCAAGCATGGATTCCAGCACGTTCGGTAGAAATCGACGGAGTGGTGAGCGAGGAAGGACTGTCAGCGAAACAGATTCTGAACGGAGTTGGCCAGTTCAAGCGAAGGAACCTGCCGACAGTCCAGATAATCGAAGTCAGACGGATGGCAACCTCGGAGGGCGAGGGCGCGAACAAACGGTTCATTCCATCAAGTTCGTACCGAGTTACGTTTGCCGGAACAGCACTGCCAGATTTCCTGCTGATTGACCAGGTACTCCGACTACCAGTACGAATGTTCCACCCCAAGGTCATGAGCTGCACGAATTGCCGGAAATTGGGTCACACGAAGTCTTTTTGCTACAACAAGAAGGTCTGCGGCAAGTGTGGTGAGAAGCATCAGGACGAGCAATGTCAGGCAGTGGAAAACAAGTGTCTGCTCTGTGGAGGGGCTCCGCACGAAACTCGTTCCTGTCCCAAGTACAGGGAACGTTCGGACAAGTTGGAGCTGGAACTGAAGAGGCGCTCAAAGCGATCTTTCGCGGAGATCGTCAAATCGGCTGCAGCTACAACCAGGAACGAGAATCGATACGCTGTCCTTTCAGACGAAGAACCGGAACAGGAGTCATCCGGTATAGAGCTGACATTCCGCCCTGGAGGAGGAGATCGCAAGAAGAAGGAACAATCTCGCATCCAACTCCACAAAACTGGAAAAGTTTTGAAGGATACTTCCCTCCTAGCGGACAAGGAAGATTTCAACCAAGCATTCCCTCCGGTAGGCTCAACAAGGAAACACCAGGAGATGGCCAAAGTGAAAGTTCCTTTTCCACAAAAGGAGGCTATCAAGTCCGCCGGCATGCGGATTCCGTTTTCCAGCATCGTGGAGCTGGTTCTGTCGACGATGAGCGGACCGACCAGAGCAATGGTGGAACCTCTGGTACCTTTCTTTCGAGCAATCGGTAAACAGTATGCCGTGAATTCGATCCTCTTGGAGTTTATCAGCTTTGACAGTTAGAATTTAGGAAAATTATTGAATTATTGACCCTCGGTCCCAACCTGATGTGTAAATGTCTAAAAGGACCTAATAAAAATAAGCTTATAGAATAACCAGACATGTCACTTGCACGTTCATAGAAAGTTATTCAATGCCTGATGTGTACGCAATTGTGGGTACCGGTCAGGGTAACAAAATTTTGGTTAACATTAAAATCTTGTTGAAATTTGAAGAGGTTTGTTCGTGTGTTTGTTTAAAAAACATGTCATGTTGGTGCCTTCCTCACATTCATATATTACATCGTCGCCAAAACGGTTCAAATCGGTTCATGAAGCCATCCAGTCCAGAGATAATTGGGTCCTAAAATGAAGCTTAGATTGCTGATATTATTGTTTACAGCGATAAAGCTTATTTTTCTGAGTACAATGACCGTTTGTACGGGCACAAAGAGTTTAAAATGGATTTTTAAATCAATTTTGAAAAATTAACTCCGCGGTCCTTCTAGACAGAAAAGCTCCTACTTGACAGCTCGTTCCAAGGAGACCATAGTTGATCCATCGAAAAAATGTTGTCTTGTCATTTTTTTTGTTTACTTTGTGTGGTACCCAAGTACGGCCCTGACGCCAACATCAGTAGGAACAAACGAGTACAGCCCTGACCGATTAGCGGGAAGCTGTCAAGTGAGGATTAGGGAAGTAAACAACAGCAGAGTCAGTCTGATCTGGAGTAGCGTGACGAGTGGTCGTAAGAGTACCACATTGGCGACGAGGAAAAACAAGTGATTTGTGAATTGTTTTGTTTACAGGAAGAAATAGAGAAAGAAATGTGGTTGTGATTTTTCGTTGGGTAAAAAAAAGTAGGGCAAGGCTCCGTTGTCCTTGGCCTCTACCCAAGGTTTGGAATCCGAAAAAAAGTTTAGTGTAACAAGTTAACGGTTCAAAGGAAAAGAAGCCGATGATGGGTAAAGGAAAGCCCGAGATAAATTCAGTTTCAATGGTCTTTGCCGATTCTTTGAAGCGTTGTGGGCTCACAAATTTATTGCTGATGGCCGTGTTTAAGTTCGGAGTTTGCGTTCTCGGCCGCGCAACGATGGGAGTGTTCCTTAATCATATGGGCCGGGATACCAAGGATTGCAACCTAGATCCCTGCAAACAGATGCTGAAGTTCATCAGCTGGAAAAACGAGCCGGAACGAAAGCGAAAGATCCCTAAGGTAAATTATTACAGCATGAATTGCGAAAGAAAGTGGAGGTCACTCTCGTCCGACCAGCAAAATTAAAAGTTTGCGAAACGTCATTAAACTCTATACGACGGATGAACGATGAAAAAGTTTGTTGGTAGGGTTGTTGTTGTTTATTCGACCATTACGGCAACTTTAACCTAAGTGGTAATTCGCTGCCTTTGGTATGGGTAGTTTGCATAATTGTTCCAAATGGAAAGAGTGTCTGAGAAATGGTGCTCTTTGAGATATATTTGACGATAATTCGTAGAAGGCTCGGAATGAGGTTGCTACTCTGGTAAACAATGGCAAGCAAGGATGAATTTTTCCGTTTGCTTGATAAGAGAATCGTATTGTTTCCTGTAAACAGTGGTCGATCTCAAGGGTGAACCACAGAAGGGAGGAAGAAGGATCAGTCTCAAAGGAGACTTTAAAACAAGTGTCTCAAGGGAGACAAGGATCAGTCTCAAAGGAGACTTTAAAAAAAAGTGTCTCAAGGGAGACAAGGATCAGTCTCAAAGGAGACTTTAAAAAAGTGTCTCAAGGGAGACGAGGATCAGTCTCAAAGGAGACTTTAAAAAAAGTGTCTCAAGGGAGACAAGGATCAGTCTCAAAGGAGACTTTAAAAAAAAGTGTCTCAAGGGAGACAAGGATCAGTCTCAAAGGAGACTTTAAAAAAGTGTCTCAAGGGAGATAAGGAACTAGTATCAAGGGAGACATACAAAAAAAAGAGTCTCCAGGGAGACAAGAGGTCAGGCTCAAGGGAGACATAAAAAAAAAGTCTACAGGGAGACAAAAAGTTAGTCTCAAGGAAGACATAAAAAAAGATTCTCCAGGGAGATAAGAGGTTGGTCTCAAGGGAGACATAAAAAGTCCTTAATGGAGACATGAGGTATGTCTCAAGAGAGACTAAAAAAAAAAACATGAAGTCTCCAGGAAGACAGAAGAAGAAGAATTCTCAAATGAAACTACGAAAAATGAGAAAAGACCAGGGTCAAGTCGAATTTTGAACAATTGGTTGAACAATTCGTTAGGAGACTGTCAAATACAGTTTCAAAGAAGATGGAAAAAGGCAGACACAAAAACTGTATTAGGTTGGCTAACCTTGAGGAGAGATTGACTGTTGTCAAATGAAAGCTGTTGGTCAATAAACCTTCGTTCTTGCCCTATAGTCAAACCCAAGCGTAACCGAAGAAAGCTTTAGGTTAGAATACGCCTAGCTATTCTCTTGTCATTTATCAACACTTAAAGAGTGCCATCAGGGTTCGGTGGTGAAGCGGCTAGCGTCGTAGCCTCTTACCCCAGTAAGGTCTGGGTTTAATCCCAGACGGACCCGGTGGCATTTTTCGAGACAAGATTTGCCTGATCACGCCTTCTATTAGATAGAGAAGTAACACGTCGGTCCATTTGCGTAAAAAAGGTTTTGGATGACTCACCACACATAACCTTCGGACGCCTAGAAATGAGCAGAAAATTGCCACAAAGTCCACAAAAGACCCGGGGGTCGTTAAAGCGGTTTGCTTTTTGAATGCCATTGAATTAGAATGCATTGAAGCATCACAAACGTAAAATAGGCAAGGCCTTCTGCGTAAAGTTAACCGCAGAGATGATTCGTTGAAGTAGGTTTAGTTTGAGCACGGAGTGTTCAAACAACATAATTATGAATCTACAGGACAGGAAGAAGCTTGAAGACACGCCACCATAAGCTCCAAGTTTTGGTTTCAGCCAGATATTCGTTGGAAACATCACGCTAAGAAGTTTGGCACTCCTTGACTCTCTGGGATGAGACATTGTTTGTCCACGAAGGCTCTGGATACTACTTGCTGTGGTTACAGCGCCACAATTAACTCAAAAGGAAAGAATCCAATGTAAAAATTGGTAATGGGAAGGTTTGAGTGCATGTTCAAACTTTAAAGAACTAGTTTCCTAAAACCTATTTAGGAAATACAGACTGCTGCTTAGGAAACAAAGGTAACATGATAAAAAAAAATATGTTAGCACTAGGTGCTTGAGCAAATGTTAGAAGATGTTTCAATCCATCGTCAAAAATATCGAATGTCACTAAAAAGAAAAGAAAAGAAAAAAATACAATATTTTTTTGAGAAAAAGAGAATAAAATAAAACAGAATGGATTTGTAAACCTCTTTTAGAACATACTTGTATTAATGTAGTTTACAAGGGTTTCGGGCTGATATGCACCGTTAAAAGGTATAAATTGACAATCCCGCAATGATAGTTTGAGATAATGAAGAAGAATTAACGAAAAACTTATAAGGGGTGACCGGTAGAATTTAATTCTGGACAGTGTTTCTGTAAGATTTTTTTTGCTAGCTTCTAAATTCGGGAAAAGTGTTTTAAACAATATCACAATATCAAAAAAAAAAAAAAAAGAATATGTAAGACCCCAAAGTTAGATTTGATATTGTAAGGCAAGCTGGTAGTTAAAAAAATCTAAAATTTTCACTCAAATAAGCATATGCAGGAAAGCATCATGCATTAATTGTTTTATAAGGCTTTCTTTGCCCAGTGTAAAAATATATAATTTAACCCTAATATGACGAACTTCTCGTCACAGTGTCCTGATGCAAACAATGATCGAGCTCAAGCTGTCACAGCCCTGCAAAGTATGTTGGCTGACATATCGGGCGGCCAGTCAAAAAAAAAACAGTTAGAAGTCGCCTGACAAAAAAAACTTTTCCTCCAGCTGTAATGTAAACATCTGTAAACATACTTTCAATGTGTTGGTAAATTTCTGACTAGAAAGTCTTATTAGAAATAAATTGTATGGCAGTTCTATGTTCATTTTCAGTAAAATTGAAAAGATGTCTAAAGAAACAAATGTCGTATAGCCATAACGTACTAAGAAAAACGGTTAGCCATAAGGCTCTGAATCACAAATTTACGTAAAGGATAGGTACAGAAATAGGTAGATGATGAAATTACAGCATAGTTTGTACAGTAACAATGAGCCACGGCTGTGAACTTTGAATTAGAAAATTTATTGATCTTAACATTTTTTGTTAAGAAAAGGGTGAGAGCTGCACTGCCGCTCGAAGCAAGTCCGTCCCATATGTAATGTTAGTGCAGTTTAGTAATAAATATTTAATTGTATAATTGAGACGCACAATTGATTAAGAAACAGAATTAGTTGACTGTATGAACCAGATTTAACTGAAAGGTTTTGATTAGTGGTAAATTATCATGAAAATAACCTTGAAAATAACTGTTTAAATCTAGTCAGTAAACCGCAACCCAGAAATCAATGATATTCAGTTGAAAATCTAATCTATTATAAAAAGGGAGAGATGTGGTACCCAAGTACGGCCCTGACGCCAACATCAGTAGGAACAAACGAGTACAGCCCTGACCGATTAGCGGGAAGCTGTCAAGTGAGGATTAGGGAAGTAAACAACAGCAGAGTCAGTCTGATCTGGAGTAGCGTGACGAGTGGTCGTAAGAGTACCACACTTTGAAACGAAAAAAAGTGATCAGAAATGGTTTTTACCGTTGTACATACAAATTTACTTAGGGCTTTAGGACCCTATTCAATTTTTTTTTGACAATACAAATTTTTTTCGATGGATCAACTATGGTCCTCTTGGAACGAGCTGTGAAGTAGGAGCTTTTCTGTCAAGAAGGACCGCGAGTTTAATTTTTCAAAATTGATTTAAAAATCCATTTTAAAGACTTTGTGGTCGTACAAAGGGTCATTGTACTCAGAAAAATAAGCTATATCGCTGTAAAAAATAATATCAGCAATCTAAGCTTCATTTTATGACCCAATTAAAAAGAGTGATGTGAGCCCTATAGTGTGAGCCGGTAACACGGAGTGAAACTTTCGCAGCTGTCAGGGTAAATTTCACAGCAACTCGACAGAAAGTTGAACTCCATGTTGCAGTTTTAATTTTTCTGAGTTTTAATTTTTAACACGCAGAAAAATGTTTTGTAGAATCAGCCTGTACGAGGTTTGAATCAACAAAATTTTTGTTGAATATAATCAACGCCGATTTTGCGTTGAAACAAACCTTGATTTTCTCAATTCCACAAAAGTCTTTTGTTGTTTTGAAAAAGCTGCTTTGACGTTTAGCGTTGATTCAACAAAAATCATGATTTTCGAATCAACAAAATGTATTGTTGATTCAAATATGCCTTATTTTTCTGCGTGAATGCATGTGTTTTTGCACATGACTTGTCCAATTTGACGGTAACATTTCAAAAGGCATCATGTACATTTTGACACTTTCTGAGTTATTGCATATTCTGAAAGTACTCCTAATAAGCTACCTCTCCACCAAAAATGAGCAAAAGTTACTTCAGTAAAGTCTGTTTAATCATAATTTTAAATAAAGTAACATAAACAAAATCTCTGCCATCAGCAGTCCCTGTTTATATAGCCCTGTATATGTAACGAGTACATATGGATTAAAAAGTACAGTCGGTATGATTGGGAAGTAAAAATACTTAAACTGTATTAAACGTACACGCCGCAGAGTAGAGCTTTCTTGCTGAGTGACCTTTGCTCATTCCTTTGGTCACTCAAATGCCGAGTACCTTTTGCGCCAGTTATCCCAAAAGCTTCCCGTTCAACCAGATGGCCGAGTGGTTTAAACTCTGCTCTTGAGGTGAGCCAGCACAGGAGATCGGGGAGAGCCAGCCGCACGAATCTCGCGAAGAGTTTCGCGTTTTCGCGGTTCGGGGGTGATGAGATCGCGGAGGTAGTAAAGCGGTCCAGGGGAATGACAAGCTATTGTCCAGGGTTGGTAACCGTGAGAGGGAACGGAATTCGGAACTGAAGCCTCTCATAAGTCTCGGCGTTCTGATGACGCGCCCAACGGTTCACTTTTAACAGTTCCGCGGAAGAGGCACCAGTGACCCTCGATTGTGCGCGTCTCGTGATTAAATTGTAGGTTTCTAGTTTTCCATGAGTTTGTCTTTTTAGGTTATCTCTAGTGTAATGTGTTTCTCTGTCCTTTCCCTGATTAGCTAGTTTAGCGAGATTAGTAGATCGTTCTAGTGCCGTGTCGTGTGCGTGTGTGAAGACCGTGTGCATGTGCGTTCCAGAAATCCTGGTAAGTGCGCTGACCACCTCGTGGTCACCTGTGCGAGTGCCAAGTTAACATCTGCCCATGACCAGCTCTGCATCCACCGCCACGCTCGTCAAAGACGGCCCGATCTACCGGGGACCAGCTACCGCTTCGATCCGGTCGCAACGCCCACGCCGCCGAAGGCCAGCGCTCGCTAAACCGCGCTAGGCAGCGGAACTGTACGGCCACGCCGTAACAGGACAGCAGCAACCGTCACCGCAGCGTCCTTGAAGTAACCGCCATCGCGATCAGCATCCGCCATCGCGATCGCCAACCGCCATCAACCTAACCTGGAAGGTTAGGAAACCACGTGAGTGAGGGAGAGAAGTCCGGCCTCGAAGGCGGACACGCGAACCGGCAACCAACAACCAGCTAACCAGCGTTCCAGCCGAGCAGCAGCGGCAGATCTTCAAAAGTAGGTCGTCGCGGTTTCCTCGCAGGTGCGACCCACCACGTGCTCGAGTCCCGTCCGGTGCTAACCGGAGTGCAGCAACAGCAGCAGCAGCAAGTGATGACGTCGTAGACGCCGTCCGCAGCAAGAACACCAACCAACCGTCCAGAGTTTCTTCGAAACCAGCAGCAGCAGAACAGGTATCGAGACGACCACGTGATCGTCGACCGCGAACGCCAAGCAAACCGTGAGTAAAGCATGCACTAGTGGTAAGACCATGGCCCACACCTTTTCGCCCGCTACCAACCTTACCAACTAAGTAGCGCGGCGCTGCGCGTCGAGATTGTTCCGACACGTCAAATATGAACACATAAAACGCACATAGCACACACACCTAAACCGGAAGAAGAAGAGAGAAGAAGGAAGACAAACACACGGTAGAATTTGGATGAAGTAACAGGATCTCAGGGAAAGGAAGAGGGGAGGATCGCCGGCAAACACCAACGTACGTACGTAAACATGTATGACTCACTGTAAAATAAACGAACACAAAACACTACAAATGTTTTCCCGCTGCACTTAACCTAGACACACAGTAGCTATAAAACAAACACTTATGCTAGGGTGACCGAGAGAGTCGACTCATGTTTTGATCGCGACCGAGTAAATAAATGTAGATTTTCTTTCCTTATTCTATTTTACTTTATTTTTCTACTGGAGTCAGAGCTCCGAATCCCTTGGACCATTTGGCTATTTTTCTGTTGCACTGTTTCAGGTGGACTGTTGAAGGCCGCAGGTGATGAATCACGCCCTGAGGTCTCCAGTCCGTTTCCGGTTTCTTTTTCAGCTACCCTTCCTGGGTAGTGGCTTGGTACGCTAGTCGGAGTACCTCCGACGCGTTTTACACCCCCACAGAACTCCCTGTCCCGAAACGGGATTACTGAACCCCCCTCGAGAGGTCTCTACGGCTGGGCAAACCGACAAACAGGTGGATGGTCTCCTTCGGGAGTGGCGCTTAAGCCATCTCACTTAACCATAGGGGAGTTCGATAGGCTGGCGGGCTATAACTGGCGCCCAACAATACAAGGCATCTACTGTACTCTATTTTTTTTTGTTTTTCGGCATGATTTTCTGATTTTTTTTGGATTTTTGGTAACATTGGTTTGGAAGAATTTGCCTGATTTTGTTTAGATTTGCATTCCTTTTGATTTGCATTGCATTTTTGTAGTTATTAGTTACTTTTGTTCTGAAGGAAGAGTTGAGTTTCTCGGAGAGATTGAAAACACAATTTTGGGTTGTTGTTTATTTGCATAAATTTATTATATTCACTTTCTTTTTTGTTTTTTCATCATACATTATTTATATCATCATTATTTTTTTCCATTACTCCAATTTTTGTAATTTTGGTACTACGATTTGTATTATTTAAGGAGCCTACTCTGCATTTTTTTTGTTATAGCAAACTAATTTAGCGAGCTATAAAATTTGAAATTGCGTAATTGAACTTAATTGCACTAAATGTTCAAATTGGTACCGTTTCCTCGTGCGGAGGACCTTACGATCGAAGAGATCGAGCACGAACTCACGGTTCGCAAACAACCGGAATCAATCTTCCTACTCGATCTACCGGCAAAACAAAGGAAAGTACGCAGCTTGTTCAAGAGGGACCAGAAGGAGAACTTGACGTGGCCTTCATACACAAATATTCGGGAAGAAGAAGAGTATATCCATGATAGAATTGACAAATTGGCGAAAGCATTGGAAAAAAAGCCAGAGACCAGGTTCGAATCGCGCGTTTTAAGCTATTGGCACCGGACCAGACGTCATTCGGCGCGTACGGAAGCGGAGAGGAAAATCAAGCGCGAACTGATTCAAAAGATTGAGAATCTTATGAAACAGTTCCAGTTTGGGGTACCTCAGTCGCCGGTCAAGAAACAGATCAACAATATTTTGGAATCATCTCGTAACTCAACTCCCACAACTGTGTCCAATATTTCCGAACGCTCGAAGCTCACGTTGAGAACCCCTGTGCCGGTCCCTATCACAACGGTAGCGACTACCCCGACGCCCACAATTTTGATCACGACGCCTAGTCCAAATTTATCACCATTAGTGACTCCTCCAATAGCGACCCCGACTTTGTCGAATTCTGTCGCCAGCGGATCGGATACGCCGAACGCCGGCGTGACACCCACACTCACGCTTGAGAGTCCAAACCCAACTACGCCTACATCGCGAGTATCAACGCCGTTGGTGCAGACCCCAAGCGTAGTTCCGCGGAACCCGAAGTTTGAATTTCCCGCACCGGACCAGGGTGGTGAAAGTTCGGTCAGCAACAGCGGTTCAAGTTCTCCGACGAGAGGAAAATCGACAAACATGGCTTCGGGAGGCCGGGGCAACGGAGGACAGGCTGGAGATGACAAGTTCATGACGGAGTGGAAGAACATGAAGGCGTTGCTTGGGGACCTAGTGGACAAAAACGCAGAACTGAGGACGGAATTACAAGAACAAAAGAGGGCGTTGCTGGCGAAAGGAAGTCAGGGACAAGTCAAAACGAAGACGGGCGCAACCCAAACGGACGACAGCTCGAAGGGAGCGATTCCAAAGAGAGGAGAGGGATCAACGTCGACTGCAACCGGCATTCCGCAGGAGGAATGGGAAGCCATGAAGGAGATGCTGCGCACGATCATGCTGCAGCAGAGCTCGGCATCGGCGAACAACAACAACGCACCTCCTAGGATCAATCCTCAGCCAGGTCGAGGAAGCGGAAATCCACGCTTATCTCCACCACCGTACTCATCGAGCTACGAGGGCGACTACTGTGACTCAGTTAGCTCGAGAGGAGGGGCTCGTGGAGGCCATCGGTATCGAGATCAACCAGGAAGATTCGATGGACGGATCGACAAATGGAAGATCCGGTTCTCAGGCGATTCCAATGTTTCCGTGGAGAATTTTCTTTACAAGGCGAAGAAACTAGCGGAACGGGAAGAAATTCCGCCGTGGGAGCTACTCCGGAACATTCACAAGCTGCTCGATGGAACCGCCGAAGACTGGTTTTTCACTTACGCGGACGATTTCGACTGTTGGCGAACGTTCGAGTGCAAGTTCACGCACCGGTTCGGCAATCCCAACAAGGACCAGGGAATCCGATCAACCATGAAATACCGGAAGCAGCAACGGGGAGAGGCGTTCAAAGCGTTTGTAGATGAGGTCGTGAGGTTAAACCGACTGCTGACAAACCCGTTACCGCAGGACAGGCTGTACGAGACCATCTGGGACAACATGAGGGATCACTACAAGACAAAGATTGCCGTAGTTGGGGTAGGAGACTTAGACCAACTGCTTGAAATCAACCACCGGATCGACGCCGCGGACAGCTCGATCAAGCAGCAAGCAGACGGCTCAGGCGAGTTTTTGAATCAGCGCCACGTGAACCACGTGGAAGTGGATGAGTATGGAAGCGAAGAGGACGGAGCATCGGTCAACGCCATCAGAGGTCATCAGAGCAGCTACAGGCCGCCGTTCAGTTCGGCGGGTCAGGACCAGCAACGACCGACAAGTGCGAACCGTAATCCGTACCGATCGAGACCGCAGCAGCAACCCAGAGAACAAGCACATCACCAACAACAACCTCAAGATCAACTACAACAACAACCGCAGCAATGGATCAACCAAACGCGACAGGCAGACGCGACTCAAGCAGCGAACCCACTTCCGGTAGAGACCAGCGGAGCCACAGCTCAACTGTTGTGCTGGAACTGCTTGGTTCACGGGCACAGCTGGCGCCAATGCAACAAACCGAAAGTGATTTTCTGCTACGGGTGTGGCTGTTTGGGAAGAACGATCACAAATTGTGATCGGTGTTCGGTGTCGTCTACCCAACGTTCCTCGGCTACGCCGCAGGGAAACGAGTAGAGGGGTGCGAGTTGGGGAATTCGACCACCGACCTGAGACCAAACATTCCCACTTCAAATCTCGTTTACGACCCTTTTGCGCAAGTATACCAAGTCCGAATACAGGCCAACAAGTGTCCGCACATCCGAGTCAACATCTTCGACACGCAGATCGATGCGCTGCTCGACTCTGGAGCGGGAGTCAGCATTTTGAACTCGCTGGACATCATCGACCAGTACCGTTTAAAAATCCAACCGGCGGCCATCCGAGTGTCGACCGCGGACGGGTCGAACTACGGCTGCTTGGGCTTTGTAAATTTGCCTTTTACTTTTAAGAACACGACGCGAGTCATTCCAACCATTGTCGTTCCGGAGATCTCTCGGAAACTCATTCTCGGAGCCGATTTCTGGGAGGCGTTCGGGATCAAGCCGATGATCGACCTCGGTCAAGGACCGGAAAGCGTCGAGATGGTCGAGCAGGACGACGACGCACTTCTCTGTTTCACGATCGAGCCTTCGGAGACAACGCCAACGTTGGAAGACCCCGAGGAGGACGACACGCTGGACATTCCGGTGTACGAAGGGCCGACCGAGTCCGTTCCAGATCCAGATGCGATCGAGACCGAGCACGTCCTGACGACCGAACAACGCCGACAACTGTCCGAAGTCATTCGTGCGTTCGAGTTGACGTCGACCGGGAAGTTAGGACGCACACACCTCATCGAACACGAGATTGTGCTGAAGGAAGGAGCAAAACCGAGGAACCCGCCCATGTACCGCTGTTCACCGTACGTTCAGCAAGCGATCAACGCCGAGGTGGAACGGTTCAAGAAGCTGGACGCGATCGAGGAATGCTACAGCGAATGGACCAACCCGCTTGTTCCGGTGCCGAAAAAGAACGGGAAAGTTCGAGTCTGTCTCGATTCGCGAAAGATCAACAAATTGACGGTCAAAGATAGCTACCCGATGCGGAACATGCAAGACATATTCCGACGGTTGGGCAAGGCTACGTACTTCTCGGTCATAGACTTGAAAGACGCATACTTTCAAATCCCGTTGAAAGAGGAATGTCGCAATCTGACCGCTTTTCGAACCTCAGAAGGAGTCTTCCGGTTCAAAGTCCTTCCGTTCGGGCTGATGAACGCGCCGTTCACGATGTCCCGCCTGATGGCCAAGGCAATTGGTTCAGACCTAGAGCCGTACGTCTTCGTCTACCTGGACGACATTGTGATCGCGGCGAGTTCCTTCGACGAGCACCTGCGGTTACTTCGACTGGTGGCGGAACGACTTCGAAAGGCCGGGTTGACTATCTCGCTCGAGAAATCTCGTTTCTTCCGCAAGCAGGTCATGTACTTGGGGTACCTCCTCAACGAGCACGGAGTGGCCATCGACAAAAGCCGGATTCAACCGATACTCGACTACGCGCAACCGCGGACGCAGGAGGACATCCGGAGGTTAATGGGCCTCGCCGGATTCTACCAACGGTTCATCAAGGACTACAGTAGAATGACGGCGCCGATCACCGACTTGTTGACCAAGGAGAACAAACGCTTCACGTGGACCAAAGAGGCAGAAGACGGGTTTCGGGAACTCAAAGCAGTCCTGACCTCCGCGCCGATCTTGGGAAACCCTGACTTCTCAAAGCTGTTCACCATCGAGTCGGACGCGTCAGACCGAGCTGTGGGAGCTGCGCTGGTTCAAGAGCAAGACGGCGTCACGCGCGTCATCAGCTACTTCAGCAAGAAGCTCAACCGAACACAGCGGCGATATTCAGCAGTAGAAAAGGAGTGCCTCGGCGTACTGTCGGCCATACAACATTTCCGGCATTACGTAGAAGGAACCAAATTCCGGGTCATCACCGATGCCAGAAGCTTGCTCTGGTTGTTCAACGTCGGCGCAGAAACAGGCAACGCGAAGCTACTCAGGTGGGCGTTGAGGATTCAAGCTTACGACTTCGACCTCGAGTACCGGAAAGGGAAGGCGAACATCACGGCCGACTGTCTGTCACGTTCGATCGAAGTGGACGCCGTTCGCGTCACGCTCCCGGACGACGAGTACGAAGAGCAGATCGAGAACATCACCGGGAACCCAACGAAGTTTAGTGACTACCGGGTGATCGACGGACGGATCTTCCGCTACGTGAAGTCGCCTAACCGCCAGACCGATCCACGGTTCAGCTGGAAGCTGCTGCCGCCGCGAGCCGAACGCAAGGAGATCGTCACGAAGGTTCACGACCAAGCTCACTTCGGTTTCGAAAAGACGCTGGCATCGCTGAAGGAGCGACACGACTGGCCGAAAATGCGAGAAGAAGTTCGGAAGCACTGCCGCGAATGCCTACAGTGCCAGGTGAGCAAAGCCGGCAACCAGAACGTCACGCCGCCCATGGGACCCCAAAAACCGGTCCAATACCCGTGGCAGTTCATCACGCTCGACTACGTCGGTCCGCTACCCGCCTCGGGCAAGAACAGGAACACATGCCTGCTCGTCGTGACCGATGTGTTCAGCAAGTTTGTTTTAGTGCAACCGTTCCGCGAGGCGAAGGCGCACTCGCTTACCGAGTTTGTTGAGAACAACGTGTTTCGTCTGTTCGGAGTCCCGGAGATTGTCCTGACGGATAACGGAACTCAGTTTTTGTCCAAGCAATTTAAAACCCTTCTCGAGTCGTACCACGTCCAGCACTGGCTGACCCCGGCGTACCACCCTCAGGTAAACAACACCGAGCGGGTGAACCGGGTGATCACCACGGCCATCAGGGCGACGTTGAAGAAAGACCACAAACATTGGGCCGACAACCTTCAGGACATCGCGGACGCCATCCGCAACGCTGTACACGATTCGACACACTACAGTCCATACTTCGTGGTCTTCGGCCGGAACAAAGTGTCCGACGGCCGGGAGTACAGCTGGATCAGAGACAACTACGAGCCGAGCGACGACGACAAGGACGTTCCAGAGCAGAAGAAGAAGCTGTTCGAAGAGATCAAAAAGAACCTGACCGCCGCCTACCAGAGACACGCCAAGACGTACAACCTCCGTACGAACGCCAACTGTCCCAAGTACACCGTGGGGGAGAAAGTACTGAAGCAGACTTTTGACCTGTCCGACAAGGGGAAAGGCTTCTGCAAGAAGCTCGCGCCGAAGTACGAACCTGCGGTCGTGCGAAAGGTGATGGGAAAGAACACGTACGAGCTGGAGGATTTGGACGGAAAACGTTTTGGGGTCTACTTCACCAACCGGCTGAAAAAGTGGCACACACCTCAGCCAGGGGCAAGCGGATCGTAATGAGATCTTTTCGAAGAGCAAGTTAGTTTTTTTTCAGCTATGTCCCTCCTAATCCCATCAGGAGCAACCATTTCCGTTTAGGGAACAAAACACCCTCGGGGTAATTACCTCATTAGGGCACTCGACGGACTCGTGTTAGGGAAAACCAGAATAAACAAACCAGCACTGAGGGTACCGAGTTGTACCACGCGCGATCGCGACCTGGGAGAATCGGTTCGATTTGGGGTGATTTGTCATGTGCGTTCCAAACTTAAGTATGAGAAGATGAAGCAAAGAAGGAGCAACTTAGTTGCGATGACTTCCAAAACGCCCGATGACTGTCGAGAGCCAGTAGTCACTTGTACTAAGATTGCACGAAGCTATGAATGAGCAAGTGATGACCTGTGTTAGTAGCCACCGAAAGGTGTGAACGAAGAAAGCGAGCCTGCGATGACTTCTACAGCGATCGATGAGTGTCGAAAGCTAGTAGTGCATCTTTGGATAACGCCCACAAATCATCTCTAATCGAATCAGACGATCCAATGTATCTAGAACCCAACGAGCTATGAATAGACTTCAACCGAAGAAGTGACCAAGGGTAGAACCGGTTCTACCACGCGAAAATACCAAATTTTGGGCCGAGTAGACACCACAAACCAAGACTAGCCTGACCGAGTCACAGCTAGCACGCGTAAAACGAAGAAGAGGAAGAAGATACGCAAAACCGAACGCGACGCGAAGAAGTTAGTGGTTAGTAGGGCCTAACGCCTAACCCTTAAATTAAGTTAGTACTATACTAGGTTAATCTTAGATCTAGAAAAACTCACGATCCGCTAGTCCAGTTGGGGGTGGGTCATCCTTCCTTCCGTCGAGTGTGGGTGGAGTCCAAACTTCCGTCAGTCGGGGGCGAGTCAATCCTTCCGGCGAAGTGGGGTGAGGGTGGCCGAACATCGTCAGCCGGCCGAGCAAGATCGTCGTCACCTGTTTGCGTGGGAGGACGACATTGTAATATGATCACTTTCATTATTAGTTTTCTTCTTATACTTACCTGAATTGTTGTTTATTTTTCTACGATGGAGTCGTTTTTTTCCAGTTTTTTTTTGCCTCGTTTTCCGATGATTAACGATCTTTTTCTAATGTAAATAGTAGTTATAGTTTTACCCCCTTGTAAATAGTAGTTCAAGTTATAGTTAGTAAACAATCGGAACACAGCTGGCGTTTCGCGGGTTTGTTTACATCCGGTTCCCAAACATAGTAGATTTCTGCACCGTAATTTTTTGTTTTCCCAAAGTAGATTTTCCACACCAATTTTTGCACAGATTTTCCCACCCAGTTTCCTTTTTTTTTGAATATTTTCCCCAAGTAGTTTCAGCGCGATCGATTAGCCAAATTTTTCTTAGTTTTTTTTCCCTCCGAGCGCTTATCAATCGCTAACGACAGGTTGAGATTTCCACGCCGCAGTAGACATACCGCTGCGCTGAAAATAAACCAACAAAAACCAACTTAAAACCGATAGCTGGAGCGATACCCAGCAAAACTTTCCTCTGTTCCGTTGGGGACGGTCCTTCCGACCATCCCAGTCCACTTTTCCGGCCATTTCAAGAACTTTTCACCATTTTTTCCTCTAAAACTCGCGATTCTAAACTAGCGCCTGGCATTTTTTTCACTTTCGCTTTCACACAACTTTCCTCCGTTGACAGTTCGATGACGTTTTGTTTTGTTTGTGTGCGTAGCACCGGTAAAATGCGCAGGGTGAATGAGGTGACAGATCCAGATCTTGGAGATGGATTCTGCATGAGTGAATTTTTTGAATGCGAGGGGTGAGCGAATGGTTTGTTTTCTTTAGTTTGTAATTATGTGTTAATTCTTCAAGAATTTCGTTATCGGATTTAATCCTGGTGTTTGAAGTTCTTGTAAGGAGGAGTATTTTGGTTTCAAATCATAATGAGTGTAAAATCGCGGAAATTTATTTCCGTGGCGGCGAATTATGAGGAGAAACAGACCCTTTTTCTGTCAGTGAAGTTTGTTCCCACAGACTCGTCTTAGTATTGGGCCGGGATTGCAAACTAAACTGACTAGTTCTTTTCGTGAACGTTGTCTTCGCCTATCGGCTTTGTCCTGGTGTAGAAGACACGTTTCGTTTACTGTGTTAGCTCGCGTAGGGTTATGCGCAAACTCTATGTCGATACTATTTTTTGTTTTCGTAGTTTGTTTTAATGTTTTTATTTTGTAATTTTGAGTATGAATGAGTCGTCGTCATCAATGAACTGATCAGTAATTTCCTGGGTTACAAATTTCTTCACTGCTTCTTTTCCTTATTTTTTTTCTTTTCTCAATATTTTCATTAAAATTAGTTGTACATATTTAAACATTCAGCATAAATTTCTTTATTAAATTTTTTTCAAAGCCTTTGCCGTAATTGAGCCGGTTGATTAGAGTTAGGAACATTTGTAAAATTGAACATATTTTTTTGGAACTACTCGTTTTTTTTTTGCATTTTCTCGAGGCTTTACTGTTGTTATTGATGATTTGAGTAGTAATTCGCTGGAGACCGGAGACTTTGGTCATTGATGGTTAGTAGCAGACTTACAACATCGTCGCTGACACTGTGATGTTGTCTGATCTGGAAAGTGAGACGGAGCTGACGGTTAGCAAGTACCTAACTTGGTAGTGAGTTGACAGTTCAGTGATGAACGTATATGACCCCGAAGAGAAACCCAATCATCAGTAGCACTTCTGTTTGGCCTACGAAAATTTGTTTGGTCGTTTTTCACCGCCGTGTTAACGCCAAACAAATTTTCGTACTTTTAGTGGGGAATGATGTAACGAGTACATATGGATTAAAAAGTACAGTCGGTATGATTGGGAAGTAAAAATACTTAAACTGTATTAAACGTACACGCCGCAGAGTAGAGCTTTCTTGCTGAGTGACCTTTGCTCATTCCTTTGGTCACTCAAATGCCGAGTACCTTTTGCGCCAGTTATCCCAAAAGCTTCCCGTTCAACCAGATGGCCGAGTGGTTTAAACTCTGCTCTTGAGGTGAGCCAGCACAGGAGATCGGGGAGAGCCAGCCGCACGAATCTCGCGAAGAGTTTCGCGTTTTCGCGGTTCGGGGGTGATGAGATCGCGGAGGTAGTAAAGCGGTCCAGGGGAATGACAAGCTATTGTCCAGGGTTGGTAACCGTGAGAGGGAACGGAATTCGGAACTGAAGCCTCTCATAAGTCTCGGCGTTCTGATGACGCGCCCAACGGTTCACTTTTAACAGTTCCGCGGAAGAGGCACCAGTGACCCTCGATTGTGCGCGTCTCGTGATTAAATTGTAGGTTTCTAGTTTTCCATGAGTTTGTCTTTTTAGGTTATCTCTAGTGTAATGTGTTTCTCTGTCCTTTCCCTGATTAGCTAGTTTAGCGAGATTAGTAGATCGTTCTAGTGCCGTGTCGTGTGCGTGTGTGAAGACCGTGTGCATGTGCGTTCCAGAAATCCTGGTAAGTGCGCTGACCACCTCGTGGTCACCTGTGCGAGTGCCAAGTTAACATCTGCCCCATGACCAGCTCTGCATCCACCGCCACGCTCGTCAAAGACGGCCCGATCTACCGGGGACCAGCTACCGCTTCGATCCGGTCGCAACGCCCACGCCGCCGAAGGCCAGCGCTCGCTAAACCGCGCTAGGCAGCGGAACTGTACGGCCACGCCGTAACAGGACAGCAGCAACCGTCACCGCAGCGTCCTTGAAGTAACCGCCATCGCGATCAGCATCCGCCATCGCGATCGCCAACCGCCATCAACCTAACCTGGAAGGTTAGGAAACCACGTGAGTGAGGGAGAGAAGTCCGGCCTCGAAGGCGGACACGCGAACCGGCAACCAACAACCAGCTAACCAGCGTTCCAGCCGAGCAGCAGCGGCAGATCTTCAAAAGTAGGTCGTCGCGGTTTCCTCGCAGGTGCGACCCACCACGTGCTCGAGTCCCGTCCGGTGCTAACCGGAGTGCAGCAACAGCAGCAGCAGCAAGTGATGACGTCGTAGACGCCGTCCGCAGCAAGAACACCAACCAACCGTCCAGAGTTTCTTCGAAACCAGCAGCAGCAGAACAGGTATCGAGACGACCACGTGATCGTCGACCGCGAACGCCAAGCAAACCGTGAGTAAAGCATGCACTAGTGGTAAGACCATGGCCCACACCTTTTCGCCCGCTACCAACCTTACCAACTAAGTAGCGCGGCGCTGCGCATCGAGATTGTTCCGACACGTCAAATATGAACACATAAAACGCACATAGCACACACACCTAAACCGGAAGAAGAAGAGAGAAGAAGGAAGACAAACACACGGTAGAATTTGGATGAAGTAACAGGATCTCAGGGAAAGGAAGAGGGGAGGATCGCCGGCAAACACCAACGTACGTACGTAAACATGTATGACTCACTGTAAAATAAACGAACACAAAACACTACAAATGTTTTCCCGCTGCACTTAACCTAGACACACAGTAGCTATAAAACAAACACTTATGCTAGGGTGACCGAGAGAGTCGACTCATGTTTTGATCGCGACCGAGTAAATAAATGTAGATTTTCTTTCCTTATTCTATTTTACTTTATTTTTCTACTGGAGTCAGAGCTCCGAATCCCTTGGACCATTTGGCTATTTTTCTGTTGCACTGTTTCAGGTGGACTGTTGAAGGCCGCAGGTGATGAATCACGCCCTGAGGTCT
The DNA here is from genome assembly GCF_016801865.2 of Culex pipiens pallens. Taxonomy (NCBI): domain Eukaryota; kingdom Metazoa; phylum Arthropoda; class Insecta; order Diptera; family Culicidae; genus Culex; species Culex pipiens. The sequence goes on from NC_068937.1 coordinate 120,393,709, forward strand.
CCAGTCCGTTTCCGGTTTCTTTTTCAGCTACCCTTCCTGGGTAGTGGCTTGGTACGCTAGTCGGAGTACCTCCGACGCGTTTTACACCCCCACAGAACTCCCTGTCCCGAAACGGGATTACTGAACCCCCCTCGAGAGGTCTCTACGGCTGGGCAAACCGACAAACAGGTGGATGGTCTCCTTCGGGAGTGGCGCTTAAGCCATCTCACTTAACCATAGGGGAGTTCGATAGGCTGGCGGGCTATAACCTGTCAAACAAAAGACTACATGAACCTTGTGACGAAAAAAAAAGCAACATGAACAAAGCGCCATGTACATTCGGCGAAGAAAAACGAATCATAACAAAGCGTCCCCCTCAATGACAGCATTGTAATATAGACGTTGGTGATTTCAAAAGAAGTTATGTTTGTTTTTCTCAAATAAAATTACGGAAATAATGTTTTATTGAATTTGGATGATCAAGTATCAATAAAAGCAACGTTTTTCATCGTTTGTTATCATTAGAACATCTTATTTTGCTTTTATATTAAAATGGGAATTGAAATTGGGTGCTCAACATTCAAATGCGTTTTTCTCAAAACGCATGGTTTGTACATGATGCTTTTTGAAATGTTGGCGTCAAATTATTATTAAATAATTATTATTTAATAATAATTTGATATATTTCTTGTTACTCAATTTTGAGTGCTCCTTTTTTTTTTTTTCATAAAATTATTTTTATTAGGTCCTTTTCGGTACTGGGACCTGGTTAGGACCGAGTCGGCTTTTGTAATTACATTTGACTTAATAATTACAGAGGATCTTGTGTGTAAATGTTAGTGGGAGGGGAGCCGATTACCCG